>NC_088879.1:9468531-9768531 GCF_032884065.1 Artemia franciscana | reverse complement strand
TAAGACTGTGAAATTTAGACGAAATGAATATTTCGGCTCTATATATAAGAGCCGTCTTCTGCAAAATAATAGATATAAAATTATACTTTTTATCAAATGCGTGACCACTAAAAGCAAATTAAAACTGAGTCCTATATGTCCCGTGAGTCCCATTTTTATTGACCCTCTTTGGTTTAATCTTTTTCTCATTTTTTCACTTTTTTTTTCTTTTGTCGTACGATATATATAGACAGCGTGTTCTCAAAACGCACTTAAAAAGTAAACGAAACTCTTCTTGGATTTCTTGGGTGAGAAACAGAGGCTTAAAAGAGGAGGGGATTGTGGAAGAGCACTTGGAAGAGTGGTGATTTCTTGGACAGGACCAGCAGAACACATCTTCTGGTGTCAGTATAAAAAAGCTAATACATTATTTTACGCTATTACGTGCCTCTTAGGAGTCCGCTTTATGGGGCTTTAATAACTCAGTTAATCTGAAATAAATCCGGATTAACCAGCTAGGAAAGTACCGCAAATCTTCTTAAGAAAATACAATTTAAATAATTTTTGTATTACTTCAAAAGAGGCTGGGAAAGTTTAATTCGTTACTGGGCTCCCTGAATACATGAAAAACATCCATTGTTTATGCAGCGAAAATCAAAGGCATCAGTTGTGCCCGTTAAAAAGCAAACTAATGAGTACAGGAAATTTTGAGATTTGAAATTTAAAAGAAAAATTAACATTCTTAAAATTTAAAGAAATTAGTTAATTAAAATAAAAGTAAAAACATAAAATTAGTTCTTAAAAAAAAAATTTTTTGATTTCAGAAAATGCTAAATAAAATCTTTAAAAAAATAGCCAAGAAAGAGTAATCGTGTCATCAGTAACCAATAACAATAAAATTAACAATGAAACGTATATTTTACGAAATATAAATAAAATGTATAATAAATGTAATAAATAAATAAATGACAAAAACAAAATAAGTCTTGGCTATGGATTTTTTTTTTATCACCGTGTCAATGTTGCTTTACATTTTGTCATTGGTCAAGTATAATCCGCCTTTTCCCAATGAGGCTGTAATCAAAAAACCTAAACTAGCTTTGAATTTTGTGCTTAAGGCCTAGTGGAAGTCCAAGCATTTTACTCCCTAGTCAGTTCTTTTTCAGGGGCGGCAACTCGTTCAAAAACAAGGTTCTCAGTTTTCTTTGTCGCTTCAACTTGGTAAACATGAGAAGGTTGAACTAAAGGGTTTCTCACTCAAAATTACGATTAGGTGCAGGTTATCCTTAGCAATTCTTCTTGTAATTATTTATACAATATAATTTTTTATATATATTTATTAACCAGCAGTTTGGTGTCTGCATGCTACTTATTCTCCAGACTATACACTGAATCACTCAAGAACAATCCGAGTGGTTAGTCCCTTGGTCTAATTTATGCATTCTCACACGCTCCGATTACAGCTGCACCTAATCTTTTGAGGGGAAATTTTGACTTCGTAACACAAATATATAAAGTATTTGAAGGGACTACAGCCAGCAGGTATATATTATAGAAATAAGTTTCTGATTGTTGAATAGAATATTTTCTGATACCCCACAGCAACAGTGTGAGTGTAACAATTTAGAATACAAACCCGAAACAGGTTTTATAACTATTCTGGAATTATAAAATAAATAATTGTCGGCTTTGAGATTTGATTAGATCAAAATATTCGCCAGATTTTTTTATGTCTGTTAAAATAGAAACTGCCGAAATCACTAATTCAGGAACGCAAGGCAAACTCCAAATGTTTAACTTGGGAGGTATAGGAAGATTCCTTGAGAGCCCGTCCTGCCTTAATTTCCAAGTAATTGGTGCGCTAGACCTGAAATCCTTTGTCCGTGAGGACAGGGGTATGAGTCCTGGTGTCGCTGGGTATTTGGTTTGGAACAGGGGTAACCCTAGTGGCCGTATGCTCAGCCAGAGTCGACCCAGCTCCAAATGCGTACATGGAGAAATTTGGGAGAAAAACACGGGAAGCGTTGAATGATTTGCCCCCAACCACGCATTGCATTCCTGGCCGAAGGCAGAGAATCGGGAGATCGGTACCTGCGCAACGCAGGCCATTGGTCAATATTTTTTTTATTATTATTATCCCAACCATACAGTGAGGGAAGGAATGAGGGATTGATCCCTGTCATTTAAGAAAGTTAGCTCAAGAAGCATCCCCTGAAAAACCTTTTTCTTTTGTCTGATGAAAATCCTCCGCATCTTGGAAGGAGAGTTCTTTTTTAAGAAACTAAACTCTTATCATTTATTCTTTAGACACGTTACTGCCCCAAAGAAATTAGTTTTCAAGAGGCTATATAAACATGCTATTGGCTTCTTGTGTTGCATATTAATATTTTTCTAGGGCAACTTATGGTAGATACGAACCTGGATTAGAACCGCTTCCTGAGTCTTATAGAATGAACGAGCCCTCTTTCTCTCAACCTTCCCGTCCGAAAGGCCGGATCCCTATTTCTAAGGCAACTTCCACATCATTGGCCTGGACGAAAGGTACTGGCTTTTTTTTTTTTTTTTTTTTTTTTTTTTTTTTTTTTTTTTTTTTTGTATTAGCGGCTTTGATTTTTGAAAGTGGTTGTGCTCGGATAAACATGAATGGGATTTAAGTCGAAATGACCTAAGTAACCAACTTCGATCACATCAACTTTCTATTTTTAGGTTTTAGCGTCTTAGCACTTGACTCCCCAGAGCTTCTGACTCCAAATTTGGTACATTGTTGTCTTAAAATAATAAAAATTAATTAGACTTGATTAATTATTTAATTAAATTAATTAAACACTAAAAATGATAAAATTAAACGTTTATCCTTCTTATAAGCTATTTGATATGTACTTATCCATGCGACATCTATTTACCAACTGCAAAATGTACTTCAAATAGGTTTAAAATAAGTTTGATTTAATTCAACCCCAGAGGAGCTTATTCATGTCAACTGTTAGCCCTAATTGGGCTATCTATCCGCTGGTAAGGCCATCCAGCAGCAGATTTAAGATTTTTCATGGGGGGGGGGTAATTTATGATGATTACGTTTTATTTTGTTCATAGGTACATATAAATATAAGTCAGAACTTCAGAAAAGTAAAAACTGCTGCCAGAAGAAGGGGGAAGGGAGGGGATAAAACAGAAAATAAAAATCTGCTACTAAAACCACCATTGTTAGCTTTGAGTAGTTTTAAAACCATTTAATTGTATTATTAGCGTTGATTTTTAGTTTTTCTTTAATTTTGTAGTAATGTGTTCTTCAGATTTTTAGTTTTTTAGCTTTTTATTATCAATATTGTTTTTAAGTTTTCTGAAGATACGAAATACTTAAAACGAGAATTAACCAGTGCTTAGAGCCAAATTTAAGAATTTACTTCGCCTAGCCACGATAAATATAATGTGTTAGAGGTAATTAATTGGTTAGAAAAAAATGAAACGAAAGAAGAAGAAAATTACTGTTTTCCTACTTTAGCAATTGAGATAAACAAGCACTTGAACAAGGTCTTGACGGTATTCACCTATCCAATTACCTAGGACTAAATAGTAAACCAAATCGAAATGCCCAAATCCATGCAGAGTTAGCATTAATAAATGTAAGCTATTGTAAACTTGCAAGCAAAAGCGCCTTAAATCTAATGAAATATTTCCAAATGATCACTTAACGTTAGGGCTCCTTGGAGGAATGCCAATAGGTTTTGACGCATCTTACCCGGCAAGATGGAGCGTCTACCATAAAGCACTTTCATGGCATCCCTTTGCGAGGTAAAACTGGTGCAATACATGTCTACTAGTTAATTATTCAAAAATTACAAACAAAATAAGATTAGCTGTATCCATGTTACAGTCCCACAATTCAATGAAACCTAAATACAAATCTAGAACACATGAAAAAATTTCTGGGCCGGAGGTGGGTTGTAAAACAAAGTGCTTTATTGGCTTCTGGAACCAATTATAAATTTAAAGTCCTTCGAGGTGGTCTTGAAACCCTATATGTATATAGAACAACCCCCAAAAGAAAGAGAAATTATATTAAAATATCCTTCAATATTTCTTGATAAATCTTTGTATATTTACCTAAAAGTTCGTTATACTGAAAACTAAAATTAAAAAAAATGCCAACCAATTTTTTTGGCAGAAAAACCTCTTAAGATGAATTTGTGGCTAAGCATTTGACATTTTTTTTTACAATCTATAATTACTGCAAATTCATGCAAATCTAAATAGTTGGAAATAAAAAGCTGAATAAATGATATTTGAATAAATGATATTTGAATGTATATTACTTTTGAGGAATGGGAATTTAATTACTTCAAAATTATAAAATTGAAATCGTCAATTTTATTATACCAAAAAAAAAAACTAATCTATTGTCATCCAAAATATTAATATTTAGATCCAAAAATGGCATAATGTTCTGTCCCATAACTAGTTTCCAGAATTCGCTCTTTTGCTAAATATTTTTAGAAATCCCCGTAAACTCCGCGCAATTAATTATCAAAAGATCATCCAGATATTTCTTTCCTTCAAATGTACCCTTGTCCATAAGGTTTATCTAAAAGTTACCCCCACATACACAAAGACACTTTTACAAGTCATGGAGCCTCTTGTATGGACTAATATTGCATCTTTTAATGTCTGGTCTGTCAACGAAATATCTACTTTATTTTATATATAAAAATTATATTAATTATATTATGTTAATTTATATTAAGTCAAAACTATACTTGTTACCACATACAAAGAATCAATAATTTTTCATAACGTGAGCATTGAAAAACTATCAAAACTTGGCTGTTTGGATTGGTTATATAAAAGTGGCTGATAAATAGTATAATTTCGATGTTGAGTAAGTTTATGTTTTGTCGTATTACATGAAAAGTTTTTCTTTTTTTGTCATCGGCTTTCAAGTATTTAAGTCAGCCAAGTCCAAATTAGTAGCTTCTTATGCAACCATTGTATTTACTTTAACTGCTCTTGGTTAAACGGAAAATCGTTACCCTGATTCTCGTTTGAAAAAAAAACCCTTAACGGAAAAAATTAAAAATAATGGCTTGTAATTTCGTATTTTTGCGTTTCGCCTCCCCCGCCCCACATACAAAAATCAATACCCCTTAGGTGATTGAACAAGGGGGGTTAGTGTGTTTGAACTCGTCCTCCCGTGAAATGTTTGTCTGACTCGTAAAAACGTAGCAAAAAGTGAATTTAAACAAAATTTGATGCGTTTCTTTGTATTCCCCCCCCCCCCCGCGCAAAAAAAATACTGGGTACGTTTTTGCCCTACACCCGCAAATTCACCCATCTGAGATTAGAGCCTGTCTCATCCATTAAGGTTCAGAGCCATTATCTGATGTAGCGGCAACTATTGTAAACTAGCTTTTACAAAAAAAAAGTCCAGAAAAAAGGTTAATAGCTCTCGAAATAAATAAATTTAAATCCTTTATTTTCAGTCGTATTTATATAAAACAGGGAAAAAACTTTTAACATTAATTAGCTATTAAGGTACAAATCCTTTTGTGTGTGTGATGGTTGCGTGATATTTCTACATTTGTTGTAAAGTATTTTCTTTATTTTATTATTTCATTGTTTTTTTGAACCAAAAAAATAAATCAGACAAATTAACTAGTTATATTTGACAATGCTTATCGTCCGTAAAAATTCAAACATTAGCAATCTTTGATTCCCAAAAGCAACTACACCTTGAGAGGAGAACCACGCCATATTAATCTCTATACTGCCTTATGTTTTTGTCTTATTTTTGGCTGATTTTTTGCTATTTTTTTTTATTTGATGCTCCGTTAGCACAGTAAACGGCATAATTGCATATCGAGGTCTTTTTCATCAAATAGTGAATACTCGATTTTTCGTATTTTTATTTTAAAATAAACTGGTTATTTAAGTTTCCGCAACTAATTCAAATGATCAGATTTCATTCCACTGTCCTTTGTACCTTAGGAGAAAACTTGGCAACGTTCTCCTCATTCTGTCTCAGGGGCGGATCCAGGATTTTTTTTAGCGGGGGTTGCAAAATATTCTACCCATAAACTTGCAAACAAAGAAAATGTCAGCAATTTAAAGGGAACCATTATACGCCGTAAGTAGGTTGTGGAAATAGTCGTAAATTTAATCTAAAATCTGCTGTGTGTTGACATTCTAATAAATCTGTTGAAATTAAAATGATGGAAAAATATTGATACAAAAAACAGTAAGTTTTAGAAACCCCAAATCCACCTCTACGTTAAGGGGGGGGGGGCAACCTGAATCCGCCGCTGTTCTGTCTTGTCACATTGAGACAGACACCTTGAGAGGAGAACTACGCCATATTAAGCTGTATGCTGCCTTATGTTCTTGTCTTATTTTTACTAATTTTTTGTTATTTTTTTTTTTTTTTTTCATGCTCCGTTAGCACCGTAAACGGCATAATTGCATATCGAAATCCTTTTCATCAAATACTGAATGCTCGATTTTTCCTAATTTTTTAAAATAAACTAGTTATTTAAGTTTACGTAACAAATTCAAATAATCAAATTTCATTCCACTTTTCTTTGCACTTTAGGGGAAAACTATGATATTTAATATGGCAACATGATATTATCCTGAAATCCGCCACTACGTTAGGGGGCTCCCCCCACGCCCCCACCTGGATCTGCCACTGTTCTGTCTGTCCCCATTTCTCTTCTGCTCCCTCTTTAGATTACAGATCCATATGCGTGAACAGTACATCCATTTTCCTTTAGGCTGGGATTTTCCTGAGTATATAAATGGTGAAACTGGAATGCTATTAGACAAGAGAATCTCTAAGTTATCAAAAGCCTATCTGTTTGGAAAGTTCAAATCTATTGCAATGAAACTTAGTGACCATGTTGCAAAAAAAGTGCAAGATGCTGATTATTATTGTGACGCTAAGCACCTCTCTATAGATTACCAGGTAACGTTTTCTCTTTGCTTATCTCTTTCTCTTATGCCGTCTAATTTTTTCATGTATTTCTAACGTTTTTTTTTATTTCTCTGCTTTCTTCTTTTTTGAATATTTTCTTTATTTCATAAATCTTACCAAATTTTTTGAAATGTCAGCCCCCCTCCCCCTTCCTTTTTTTTTAAATTAGCTAGTTTATTGAAATATTTTCACCTGTTTTGCATTGTTTACGCAATCTAAATTGTGTATAAGGGTTTTTCAATTGCTAGTTTTCTTTATAACAATGGTTTCTTTTTCTTTTAATATAAATTTTGTTTGTTCTTTCTCCCTGTATACTTTATTATTGCAGGAACGAACTTTGGGTAAAGATCTCTTATTCCTCAACTAAAATGTTGCCGTTTGAAATTCATAGATTACCTTTCAGCATCCTTTTTTATTTGAAAAACTACCTGTTATTAATCTAAAAATCAGGATTTTGAAACTTTTGTAATGCAGATACACCGGGGGTCCTAAACACTTATTCTGCCTTATATATATATATATATATATATATATATATATATATTCATATATATATATATATTCATTTATATATATATATATATACTAGCTGTTGGGGTGGCGCTTCGCGCCACCCCAACACCTAGTTGGTGGGGGCGCTTCGCGCCCCCCCCAAGCCCCCCCGCGCGCGTAAGTCGTTACGCGCCATTGTAGTTGTGTCCCTATGTCCCACCTGTGAATATAGATAGATATATATATATATATATATATATATATATATATATATATATATATATATATATATATATATATATATATATATATGGTTTTAACTACGTAAAACTTGCGAATATACAACATTCTTTGCTGTCCCATTGTCTTTGCATATAAATAGATTGTCAGGTTTACCGACTCTTGAACATGCAACATATAATGGTCCATGGGAAAACAATCTGTATTCAGATCTATACCTCATGATTCTAATGATTGCCCTTGAGCTTTGTTGATGGTGATTGCTAATCGACCATTCCCTGTCCCGGTGTCCCGGTCGTCATTTACATCCCCCTGTTTCCCCCGGTGTCCCCGTTGTAGTTGTGTCCCTGTGTCCCGGTCGTCATTTATATTCCCTGTGTCCCGGTCGTCATTTGTATCCCGGTGTCCCGGTCTGTATATACATTCGTTTTTTAGTTTTGTTTTCTCCTTTATTTTTTTCCTTTTTTTTTCTTTTTTAGCTTATTTAGATTTTTAGATTTTTTAGTTTTTTTATTAGTTTTTAGTTTTTTTTTCTTTTTAGTTTTTTTGTCCCGGTCGTCATTTATATCCCCCTGTTTCCCCCGGTGTCCCCGTTGTAGTTGTGTCCCTGTGTCCCGGTCGTCATTTATATTCCCTGTGTCCCGGTCGTCATTTGTATCCCGGTTTACCGGTCTGTATATACATTCGTTTTTTAGTTTTGTTTTTCTCCTTTATTTTTTTCCTTTTTTTTCTTTTTTAGTTTATTTAGATTTTTAGATTTTTTAGTTTTTTTATTAGTTTTTAGTTTTTTTTTTCTTTTTAGTTTTTTTGTAGTTTTTACCTTCTTTTTAGTTTTGTTAATTTTTTTTTTTACTTATGTCCTGGTCGTCATTTATACTCCCTTTGTCCCGGTGCTTTGTTGATTGCTAATCGAACATTCCTTTTGTCCTGGTCGCTTTCTCTTTGAGTGTCGTCATTTATTTTTTTCTTTTTTAGTTCTTTTAGTTTTTACCTTTTTTAGTTTTTTTTAGTTTTTTAGATGAAAATTTTTTTTAGTTTTTTCCTTTTTTTCTTTTTAGTTTTTTATTGGTTTTTACCTTTATGTTAGCTTATTTTTCAGTTTTTTCCTTTTTTTTTAGTTTTTTTTTCTTTTTTATTTTTTTTAGTTTTTTACCTTTTTTTAGTTTTTTTAGTTTTTTTAGTTTTTTTAGTTTTTTAGCTTTTTTACTTTTTTTATTAGTTTTTAGTTTTTTTGTAGTTTTTGCCTTTTTTTAGTTTTTTCAGTTTTTTTTTTAGTTTTTTATTAGTTTTTACCTTTATTTTAGCTTATTTTTCAGTTTTTTCCTTTTTTTTAGTTTTTTTTAGTTTTTTGTTTTTTTAGTTTTTTACCTTTTTTTAGTTTTTTTAGTTTTTTTAGTTTTTTAGCTTTTTTATTTTTTTTATTAGTTTTTAGTTTTTTTTGTAGTTTTTGCCTTTTTTTTAGTTTTTTTAGTTTTTTAGCTTTTTTATTAGTTTTTAGTTTTTTTTTTTAGTTTTTGCCTTTTTTTAGTTTTTTTAGTTTTTTAGCTTTTTTATTTTTTTTATTAGTTTTTAGTTTTTTTTGTAGTTTTTGCCTTTTTTTAGTTTTTTCAGTTTTGACGTCACCTGATCCAGTTTTTTTCAGGTGACGTCACCTGATCCACGATCCACAGACAACTTATTTTTATATATATAGATAGTTTTTTTTTTTTACTTATGTCCTGGTCGTCATTTATACTCCCTGTGTCCCGGTGCTTTGTTGATTGCTAATCGAACATTCCTTTTGTCCTGGTCGCTTTCTCTTTGAGTTTCGTCAATTATTTTTTCTTTTTTAGTTCTTTTAGTTTTTACCTTTTTTAGTTTTTTTTAGTTTTTTAGATGAAAATTTTTTTTAGTTTTTTCCTTTTTTTCTTTTTAGTTTTTTATTGGTTTTTACCTTTATTTTAGCTTATTTTTCAGTTTTTTCCTTTTTTTTAGTTTTTTTTTTATTTTTTATTTTTTTTAGTTTTTTACCTTTTTTTAGTTTTTTTAGTTTTTTTAGTTTTTTAGCTTTTTTACTTTTTTTTATTAGTTTTTAGTTTTTTTTTGTAGTTTTTGCCTTTTTTTAGTTTTTTCAGTTTTTTTTTTAGTTTTTTATTGGTTTTTACCTTTATTTTAGCTTATTTTTCAGTTTTTTCCTTTTTTTTTAGTTTTTTTTAGTTTTTAGTTTTTTTAGTTTTTACCTTTTTTTAGTTTTTTTAGTTTTTTTAGTTTTTTAGCTTTTTTATTTTTTTTATTAGTTTTTAGTTTTTTTTGTAGTTTTTGCCTTTTTTTAGTTTTTTTAGTTTTTTAGCTTTTTTATTAGTTTTTAGTTTTTTTTGTAGTTTTTGCCTTTTTTTAGTTTTTTTAGTTTTTTAGCTTTTTTATTTTTTTTATTAGTTTTTAGTTTTTTTTGTAGTTTTTGCCTTTTTTTAGTTTTTTCAGTTTTGACGTCACCTGATCCAGTTTTTTCAGGTGACGTCACCTGATCCATCCACAGACAGACAGACAACTTATTTTTATATATATAGATATATATATATATACTAGCTGTTGGGGTGGCGCTTCGCGCCACCCCAACACCTAGTTGGTGGGGGCGCTTCGCGCCCCCCCCAAGCCCCCCCGCGCGCGTAAGTCGTTACGCGCCATAATAGTTACGCGCCATTGTAGTTGTGTCCCTATGTCCCACCTGTGAATATAGATAGATATATATATATGGTTTTAACTACGTAAAACTTGCGAATATACAACATTCTTTGCTGTCCCATTGTCTTTGCATATAAATAGATTGTCAGGTTTACCGACTCTTGAACATGCAACATATAATGGTCCATGGGAAAACAATCTGTATTCAGATCTATACCTCATGATTCTAATGATTGCCCTTGAGCTTTGTTGATGGTGATTGCTAATCGACCATTCCCTGTCCCGGTGTCCCGGTCGTCATTTACATCCCCCTGTTTCCCCCGGTGTCCCCGTTGTAGTTGTGTCCCTATGTCCCGGTCGTCATTTATATTCCCTGTGTCCCGGTCGTCATTTGTATCCCGGTGTACCGGTCTGTATATACATTCGTTTTTTAGTTTATTTTTTCTCCTTTATTTTTTTCCTTTTTTTTTCTTTTTTAGCTTATTTAGATTTTTAGATTTTTTAGTTTTTTTATTAGTTTTTAGTTTTTTTTTCTTTTTAGTTTTTTTGTCCCGGTCGTCATTTATATCCCCCTGTTTCCCCCGGTGTCCCCGTTGTAGTTGTGTCCCTGTGTCCCGGTCGTCATTTATATTCCCTGTGTCCCGGTCGTCATTTGTATCCCGGTGTACCAGTCTGTATATACATTCGTTTTTTAGTTTTGTTTTTCTCCTTTATTTTTTTCCTTTTTTTTCTTTTTTAGTTTATTTAGATTTTTAGATTTTTTAGTTTTTTTATTAGTTTTTAGTTTTTTTTTCTTTTTAGTTTTTTTGTAGTTTTTACCTTCTTTTTAGTTTTGTTAATTTTTTTTTTTACTTGTGTCCTGGTCGTCATTTATACTCCCTGTGTCCCGGTGCTTTGTTGATTGCTAATCGAACATTCCTTTTGTCCTGGTCGCTTTCTCTTTGAGTGTCGTCATTTATTTTTTTCTTTTTTAGTTCTTTTAGTTTTTACCTTTTTTAGTTTTTTTAGTTTTTTACCTTTTTTTAGTTTTTTTAGTTTTTTTAGTTTTTTAGCTTTTTATTTTTTTTATTAGTTTTTAGTTTTTTTGTAGTTTTTGCCTTTTTTTTAGTTTTTTTAGTTTTTTAGCTTTTTTATTAGTTTTTAGTTTTTTTTGTAGTTTTTGCCTTTTTTTAGTTTTTTTAGTTTTTTAGCTTTTTTATTTTTTTTATTAGTTTTTAGTTTTTTTTGTAGTTTTTGCCTTTTTTTAGTTTTTTCAGTTTTGACGTCACCTGATCCAGTTTTTTCAGGTGACGTCACCTGATCCACGATCCACAGATCCACAGACAACTTATTTTTATATATATAGATAGTTTTTTTTTTTACTTATGTCCTGGTCGTCATTTATACTCCCTGTGTCCCGGTGCTTTGTTGATTGCTAATCGAACATACCTTTTGTCCTGGTCGCTTTCTCTTTGAGTGTCGTCATTTATTAGTTTTTTCCTTTTTTTTTTTAGTTTTTTATTGGTTTTTACCTTTATTTTAGCTTATTTTTCAGTTTTTTCCTTTTTTTTAGTTTTTTTTTATTTTTCATTTTTTTTAGTTTTTTACCTTTTTTTAGTTTTTTTAGTTTTTTTAGTTTTTTTAGTTTTTTAGCTTTTTTACTTTTTTTATTAGTTTTTAGTTTTTTTTTGTAGTTTTTGCCTTTTTTTAGTTTTTTCAGTTTTTTTTTAGTTTTTTATTGGTTTTTACCTTTATAGTTTTTTTTAGTTTTTTAGCTTTTTTATTTTTTTTATTAGTTTTTAGTTTTTTTTGTAGTTTTTGCCTTTTTTTAGTTTTTTCAGTTTTGACGTCACCTGATCCAGTTTTTTCAGGTGACGTCACCTGACACATCCATCCACACATCCATCCACACATCCACAGACAGACAACTTATTTTTATATATATAGATATATATATATATATATATATATATATATATATATATATATATATATATATATATATATATATATATATATATATATATACTAGCTGTTGGGGTGGCGCTTCGCGCCCCCCCCCCAAGCCCCCCCGCGCGCGTAAGTCGTTACGCGCCATATTAGTTACGCGCCATATTAGTTACGCGCCATTGTAGTTGTGTCCCTGTGTCCCACCTGTGAATATAGATAGATTTATATATGTGTTTCAAACTACGTAAAAATTGCGAATATACAACATTCTTGGCTTTCCCATTGTCTGTCCATATACAAAGCCGTATGTACTAATAATGACGTCATATGCAAACGCTCTTTTTACAAACAAACAAACATGCATACACACAACTCGTTTTTATATAGATAGATAGATAGATAGATACAATACAAATTAACTACGTAAAACTTGTGAATATACAACAGTCTTAGCTGTCCCATTGTCTGTGCGTATAAATAGATTGTCAGGTTTACCGACCCTCAAAGATGCAACATACAATTGTACATTGGTAAAGCAATCTGTATTAAGATCTATACCGTATTTTTCTAGTGATTGCCCTTGAGCTTTGTTGATGGTGGTTGCAAATGCTAATCGAATTGGGAATTGCAATCTTTTAAATTGAAAAAGCAGATCCGTTCGAATCATGGGAATGCGAGGAATAAGAACAGCCTCACCCTCATAAGGCCCTGTCAAGATTGTGGCATCTATTAGGTTTTCCATTGTTTTTTTTTTACGGCAAGTCGCGTGCCATTACAAAGCTTTGGTGGGTTGATATTTCTTAAAAGTATTATTGGTACGCCTATTTTTAGTTGTAGCAGGTGTGGTGGACACCCTGAAGGATCTATGGAATTTAAAAATTCAGATGGATAATTAACCGCTTCATTTGGTTCCGAAATACAAATTAACTGCGTAAAACTTGCGAATATACAACATTCTTCGCTGTCCAATTCTCGCTGCATATAAATAGATTGTCAGGTTTACCGACCCTCGAACATGCAACGTACAATTGTCCATGGGAAAAACAATCAGTATTAAGATCAATACCACATTTTTCTAATGATTGACCTTGAGCTTTGTTAATGGTGATTGCAAATGCTAATCGAATTGGGAATTGCAATCTTTTAAATTGAAAAGGCAGATCTGTTGGAATCATGGGAATGCGAGGAATAAGAACAGCCTCACCCTCAAAAGGCCCTGTCAGGATTGTGGCCTCTATTAGGTTTTCCATTGTTTTTTTTTACGGCAAGTCGAGTGCCATTGCAAAGCTTTGGTGGGTTTATATTTCTTAAAAGTATTATTGGTACGCCTATTTTTAGTTGTAGCACGTGTGGTGGAAACCCTGAAAGATCTATGGAATTTAAAAATTCAGATGGATAATTAACCGCTTCATTTGGTTCCAAAACTGTGTCGACTGACTTGTAAAGGACTGCCTGGTCTTGAATCTTGGTCAAAACAATATTGTTGATTTCGTGGACGTCTATATTTTTGGATGCGAGAATCGCTCTTTCACTTAGCCATTTATTATTTTTATAATTTTTTAGAATATTCGGAAATACTTTTTCAATCAATTCATTTTTGGACGTCACTAAATTACAGAAATCAGCAGGTAGTTGTATACGTCCTGAAATTGAGTCTACTGGGAGCTTTCCGTTTCCCATTGCCAGCAATTGATCTGAAAATGTTTGACCAGAGTCATCGTTTTGCAATCGGACACGCATATTTGTAGTTAATTTTAATGTTTTTACGTGTGCCCATAAATTAGAATTTTTCAGGCAAGCATTCATTTCGTCTGCAGGAGTTGATCTAGGTATTATAGGTAATGTTTGCCTGAAATCTCCCGCAAGCAATATTAAGGTGCTGCCAAAGGGTTTCGACTTCCCTCGCAAATCTTTCAAGCATTGATCCAGAGCCTCGAGCGATTTTTTGTGTGCCATTGTGCACTCATCCCAAATAATAAGTTTGCATTGCTGCAATACTTTACCCATCCCAGATGATTTGGAAATATTGCACGTGGGAGTTTCTGTAGAATGCAAGTTCAGAGGCAATTTCAAAGCGGAATGAGCAGTTCTTCCACCAGGCAGCAATGTTGCGGCTGTTCCGGACGACGCAATTGCCAACGCTATATCATTTTTAGATCGAATTGATGCCAGAATCAGTTTTATCACAAACGTTTTACCAGTACCTCCTGGCGCATCCAAAAAGAAAATTTCTCCAACGTTGTTATCGACACAATGCATTATCGTATCATAAATGTCTTTTTGTTCCGACGTTAACTTGGAAATGTTATTTTGTACATACGACAATAGATCACTCGTACTGTAACTTTGTTCACGATCCAATTCTACCCATGTCGAAACAGCAGCGATACGGTTAGGTGAAGGCATTCCCAAATCCTGAAGAGGTTTGTTTGCCATACTTATGCACAAATCTTCTATAACAACTAAAGTGTAGTTATAAATTTCTGATGTAAAATCAAAAGTCATGTCTGACGTCTCTAACTGTTTTCGATGAAGTATATCTTCGGACATTTTGACTTATATTTTTCCCATAACTCTGTAGGAGCTGATGGAGAGCAAGTTGTTGAAATGATGCCAAACAATGCACGAATTTGACTTGGGGTTGACGTTTCGCACGCGTCATTGATGCAGTTATCCCAGTGTTGGTCATTCTCCAATAAATTCAGAGCTTGGCATGCACTACAACACATTCCCATTGTTTCACCATTGAATTTCAAGACCTTGCAATAGGGACAAATTTTAGACATTGTCCCGATTTGAACACATCTACTCAAGCTATAGTCATCGACTGGGTTGTACCTGAATGCCAGGCGATAACTTTCAGATTGCTCTGATTCCTCGGCACGCTTTCTTTTCTTACTTTCTCTATCAGCAGCAAGCCTGATTTCTTGCTGTTCTTGTAATTCCTCGGCACGCTTTCTTTTCTTACTTTCTCTATCAGCAGCAAGCCTGATTTCTTGCTGTTCTTGTGATTCCTCGGCACGCTTTCTTTTCTTACTTTCTCTATCAGCAGCAAGCCTGATTTCTTGCTGTTCTTGTAATTCCTCGGCACGCCTTCTTTTTTCACATTCTCTTTTAGCAGCAAGTCTGCTTCTGCGTTGCTCTGGTAGTTCCTCGGCATGCTTTCTGTTCTTTCTTTCTCTATCAGCCTCAAGCCTGTTTCCCTGCTGGTCTTTTGATTCCTCGGCACGCCTTCTTTTTTCACTTTCTCTTTTAGCAGCAAGTCTGCTTTCGCGTTGCTCTGGTAGTTCCTCGGCACGCTTTCTTTTCTGACTTTCTCTATCAGCAGCAAGTTTTTTGGCATAGACTCTTTGAGCATCTTCATCAGTCATTGTAAACTTAAACATTAATAGATTTCTACGCGAACATATGTCTTATATAACTTGAATGACGTCACCTTCAAAGCAAAAATGACGGCAACTAATTTCATGACGTCAGCCGAAACATGACGTCACCTGATCCACAGATCCACAGACAGACAGACAACTTATTTTTATATATATAGATATATATATATATATATATATAATAGACATAATAAACATATTATGTAACCTTCTTCTTGACGTTCCTGGAAATAATCTCTTTATAGACATTTGTTTGCTGACTTCCCTAAAAACAGCGTTTGAAAAAGTTTTTCCCGCTATGAACATAGTACTGTTATAGTAGCAGCTAAGTACGTGTCGTGAAAGCACATTCGCTTTTTATATACGTAAAGTACCGTTATAGTAGGAATTAAGAATGTATCATAAAAGCCCATTCTCTCGTTATGTACGTTAATCTGTAAATAATGTAATCTACTTTTCAACACAGTCCCAAGCAAATTTTATACACTTGTCCCATCATTGTTCTAATTTGTATCTGCCTCTGGCTTAAAACTCTATATGGAGAATCTTGAAGTCGCTTTTGTACCTGATTTTAATTCCTTCATTGGAAGAAATTAAGTAAAAATATTTCCTCCAAAGAGTATGAGTGATATATAAGACTAGAAACTGGTGCCATTGTTGACAAAAAACAATAGCAATGCCGTCTACTGTCTGGCGAATCTTGGCATTTTTTCAAGCCTTCGTTTTTCTGTCCGAAACTGAGATCACACGCTTATTACTACCCAAATTGTACGCTAATTAAATTTTTTTATCTTGTTATTGCACGGAAGAGAATGTTAAGTCTTGCCAAATGCTAGATTGTGTTGGTAGTTTTTTTTAAGGCGATAATAGTGCCAGTTCCCACTCTGATAAGTTACCCATACTCTGGTTTTCTGCGTAGAGTCTGGGCAGTTGGTGATAAAATAGCAGTTAAGGCCGTTAAGCGTCAGTTAAGTCTATGTTGTAAAAAGTTGTTTTCTTTGATATTTTGTATTAGTCAGTTTCATGTGTGTTGACTTCCCTTGAGTGTTTGCGAAAGTTTAGCTGAAAAGGTATATTAATAACTTCTTTATCATTAGTCCCGAAATTTTTTTTTTAAATAAACGTATTTGCAGGAAAATAAGACTGTTAGGTATTTATTTTATTGCATTAACTTATGTTCGATAGATTCAAGGTGAAGGGTGAGGAATTCGTTTGCTTTTTCATTGACGTATTTAGTCGGGTGAAACTTGGTAAAGACCTTTATGAAAGGATCAAAAGTGTAATTTGAGTGAATAGTTCTGGTTTTTCATAATTAATTGTAATTAATTATTTAAACCTTCTATGCATACATATTATGGTAAGAGGAGTTTGAACAAAGAAAAAGGAAAATTAAATTAAAATTTTTAATTGGATGCACGCATGTGTCAACAAAAGTGTGTACAATTGAACTTTATGCCTCGAGACATTTCACATCAGGAAAAAATTCTTAAGGTCATGCGGTACCTTAAAATCATTTTGCGAGACTCAGATTCTACTGACCGTCTCAAAGGCAAGGGGTCAGTTAGTGAATCCTCCCTGAGGACTAGCTATCATTTGGAGCTTCCGAGAATTTGTGGGTTGATTGACTAAAACGTAGGGAAATTGACGTCCTTTATATTGGCGAGTTTGTCAATCAAAGTGGGTGGCACCTCAGGGAACTTCCATAGCGACCAAATTACTTAAATGATACTTAAATTACTTAAATGATAATTCCTTTGAACTGGTTTTTAGCGTTTTTCGAGAGTCCTTAGCAATTTTTGGGACTGTCCTTTCTTGAACTTAAAAAAGTTTTGTGCCGTTTATTCGAAAAACACGAAATTTTCCGCAGTAATAACTCGATTGGCTCAAAGGCTCTCTTAGTATCAGACTAGTGATCGTACAACACCATGATCGCTACTAAAATCATAAATATCAATGACTAAAAACATCAATACAACAATGCTAATAAATAAAATAGATAAATAAAGTAAAATAAAGAAGTATATAGAATTATATGAACAGTAACAACTGAACGAACTTATGCGTATGTAGCTAGGTGGATAAATTGTTTATTAGTTCTTGAAAACACAGAGGAAGTGTAGAAGTGTGGAAAGGTTTTGAGGTAGAATTGCTATATCGTCTTGATTACGTGCAAAAAGTTGCATCTGGCATTTTCATGCTTCTGAGGTAATTGCCTAAAACCGTTTGCTGGGCTGCGTTGTGGTTTTAGGGGAATCACTTTCGCTTGGTGTAGAAATTTTTGGGACGCAAAATTTCGAATAAATGATGTAACGGTTATAATCATTTTGTAATTCTTAGAAAATTTATTTTTTATTAAAATAAAGTAGAGGGCACAGTTAACAAATGCAAATTATTAATAAATTGCCAATTAATAAATACAATAAATCGAGAACTAACAAAATTAGAATAATTAATAATAATTAAATAATTTAAATAATAAATTGAAAGTAATTTTTTTAGTATAAACATTTTGTTAATTGGCTTGAAAATGTTGCGGAAGACGGAGGGGGGGGCTAATCAAGATTTTGCCCCGGGCGCAAGAGAGGCCAGAACCGCCACTGCATTGAATGCTGATGATCAAGGAGTTTTTACCTTGAATTCAAAATTCAGATTTTTGAATTCAGAAAATGTCAAATACGTGATATAGCTGTGACAAAGACGATCTAGCCCCGTAGGTGCGTTTACGCCCATATGCCTTTAGCCCGCATAGGCGTAAAAGTAACTAAAAGGATAAAGGGTAAAGATTCTCCTGAACCATTGCTAGTGCATAGAGCGTCGAATCGACGTTTCAGTTGCTGGAACTTTTAAAGACGATCTAGCCCGTAGGTGCATTTACGCCCCATATGCCTTTAGCCCGCATAGGCGTAAAAGTAACTATAAGGATAAAGGGTAAAAATCCTCCTGGGCCATTACTAGTGCATAGGGCGTCAAATCGACATTTCAGCCGCTGGAACTTTTTTACGGGGACTTTTAATAAGTTTATCGCCCTACCTTGATGTGACGGGGATCGAACCCCGGACCCCGTTCTACCATTCAGAGCAGTGGTTCTCAACCGGGGTCCACATAGACCCTAGGGGTCCATGTAATATTTCTGGGGTCCAAAGGCAAAGCACAACAAATTGGGGGTCCACAATGATATTTTGCGGGTCCATGAAGAAAACCAACTCAGAACGCTCTTTATTTTTAAGAATTCGATTTCTACTGTAATTTACATCATTTTGAATTGGTTTAGTGACCTACTCCAAATGAATATACCAATTTGGGTTTCAATTCCTTTTGAAGTTAATGTTGCCGAAATGGAATTATCTTTGCAAGAGCGCCTCATCAAATTACAAAGTGATGAAATAATGCGTGCAAAATTCAAAGATGGAAAGTGCAATATATGGAAAACAAATGATGTTGCTTCAAAGTAGCCTTTGCTCTGGGATAAAGCGCAGTTCTACGTTATTGCTTTTCCTACATCTTATCTTGTTGGGATTTAGCTGTGTTTCTCAAATTTTATCAAAAGCTTGCAATAGACTTGACATTGTGAAAAGGGGTGATCTTTGACTATCATTAACATCAATAGAACCAAATATAAAGAAACTTGTCGAAAAGTATCAACCACAGGGATCTCATTGAATAAACATGCCTTTTCCTTTTTTTTAATCACACACTTAATTTCAACTGCTTTTTTTTATCCAGTTTACATAAATAATGTTGGAGTGAATTAAACAGCATGAGGAGCTCTACTCTCCTTGAGCTTCAGCTGCTTGCCAATTGAAGAAACTTGTAATATTGTAGTTATTACCACAATAATAGTAATAATGATAATAACTATTATTATAGAATATTTTATTTGTATTATGTTAGTTTTCATTTAAAGATAAAGCTTTTTATTTTATAAATTTTATAAATTGTATAATTTTTAAATCATATATTTTATAAAATTCTATAAATCATTTTATACATTGTATGCTATTTGTTTGATAATTAAACCTTAAAGTTGATATTAGTGAAGAATAAAAAATTGTTTTTATGTCCAATAGCTATGAAGGGGTCCGCCAAGATAAAAAGAATGGAAAAGGGGTCCATGGGGGGAAAAGGTTGAGAACCACTGATTCAGAGTATGAATCCTCCGTGCTACAACAATGTTAAAAATGTTAATTTATATGTGAAAAAATATAAATAAATGAAAAGACTTTTTCTAATTTGATTTGAGGCCTCTGTTTTTCGGGACTACTGATAGAGTGTTCGTTATTAATATTTCTTTTTAGCATCTTTTTCAGAAGTTTTACATAAAACTGAAAAGAGCATGTTTTACAAGTTGTTGAAATAAATTGTCAGAACTGAGGACATCTACTGAGGTCTTAAGACTACAAGTATTCTAAGTAAGTATACTTGTGATTTGTGTGATATTGGGGCAAATTGTCGAAAACACTTATAAATAGAATAATTGTACGGATGATCAGTGTCGTAATTTTGTCAAAATCCTGGGGTGGGTGGCTAAGTTGGAGCCAATTTCTCTATATTAAGTGAAAACTGAAAATGAGCCATAGAGGCAAAGATATGCGAAAGAAAACAGACCTGTTTCTGTGAATGCTCGAATTATGCAGGCTCATCTTAGTTTTAAAAAGAAAATGTAAAAACTAAATTTCAGGTCGGGGGGGACTGGGGTCGGGAGGTACAGTTGAACCCCCTTCCCCCGCTGCCACAGAGCAAATTATGCCCTGATAAAGATCTCTTTCGGATTTTTTTTTTATAAATTGAATATAACGGGGCTATAGTCATTAGGAAGAAAAGGACAAAGAAAAACAATCAAGTATTTTGCCTGCATTAAAACAAGACTTGTTCAGTGTTGCTAAGGGGAAATAGTTTTGACCATTTCAATTTAAAAGAGAAGGATTTTAGAATTAAAAATAATGAAAAAATCGAATCACTTTATGCCATAACTACTCCTTGTAAAGATAAAAGTAGATTGAAATGGTGAAGAGTAAATAAAATACATGGATATAAAATATAACAAAGATAATAATACATATGTAATATAAATATTATACAACATAAATAAATTGTATACCGCAGCACCAAGCCACCTGAGGCTAAAACAGCTACCCATGCTCCTCCATCCCAATCTGTTCGAAGCCTGCCTCTTTCCAGCCTCCCTGGAAGTTCCCATTTTCCTTAAATCTTTTTTAATGATATCCTCCTACTCCAACCGCGGACGACCTGCTCTCTGCCGAAAAGGATAATCTTCGATAATATGTCATTCTTTATCCGCAGATCTTCCCCTAGCCATCTCAACTTTCCTCTCATTATAGCCCTAGAAAGCGGGATTGAACCACACTTTTCATACAACCTACTGTTTGAAATACAGCCAGTCCGCCCAGAACCCAGAACAATCCATATGCAATTTCTCTGGAAAACATTTAGCAAAGCTTCATCCGATGCTTTCAGAGATGCTTAGGATGTCCAAAGAGAGCCGCCAGTCTGTGTTCAGGTTTGCCACAGCTTACACCTCTTCAGCCTCTGATTATTACAATAACCATAATTTAAATAATACCGTGCCTTATCTTAGACCTGTAGGTCCTCTTGTGCCTCCAGAGACGCTTAGGGCGTCCGGAAAGAGCCGCCAGTGTGTGTTCAGGATTGCCACAGATTACACCTCTTCATCCTCTGATTATTACAATACCCAGCAATAACCATGATTTAAATAATACCATGCCTTATCTTAGACCCATTCGGACGCTTAGGGCGTCCGAAGAGAGCCGCCAGTCTGTGTTCAGGTTTGCCACAGCTTACACCTCTTCAGCCTCTGATTATTACAATACCCGGCAATAACCATGATTTAAATAATACCGTGCCTTATCTTAGACCCGTAGGTCCTCTTGTGCCTCCAGAGACGCTTAGGGCGTCCGAAGAAAGCCGCCAGTCTGTGTTCAGGTTTGCCACAGCTTACACCTCTTCAGCCTCTGATTATTACAATACCCAGCATAACTGTGGTTTGAATAATACTGTGCTTTATCTTAGACCCGTAGGTTCTCTTGTGCCTCCAGAGGCGCTTAGGGCGTCCAAAAAGAGCCGCCGGTCTGTCTTCAGGTTTGTCGCAGTTCACTCATCTTTCCACTCGGATTGTAGGGTACTTGAAGATTTTGGACTTCCTTCGTATAGCTGCGTTTGAAAGGATTCTTCGACCTGCTCCTTTGCCTGGGTGTGACAGGCTGCCATTGGAGGACAGTTTTGGGGAGATGAGTTTCACGTATTTGGATGGAATGTACTAGGTACCTCCATTTGTAGTAACTGTTGGCTCAGATATAAAATTTTCTGAGTCGTAACAGAGGATGAGAGCACAACACCTAGACGCTATATAAATAGAAAACAGATCTTACTTACTGGTCATAACTCATATTTTAATTAAAGTTTAAAGTGAATGCAAGTTCAGAGACAAAATAGATACCCAATATTTATCTCCATAGTGTATTTTGAAATTTTAAATTTTTGAAAAATCACGAAAATTAGATTGCTAACTGCACTGAAATAGGTCACTCATTTTAACGCAATGGAAATTGTATCAGCCTACTCCAACGTGTATCAGCCTACGTTTGTTATCTTTAAAACAAAACGAAAAATCAAATTATCTAAACACACAAGATCTTTGTGCCAAGAATTTACGTCCGTTATAAACTCTTTTGGCCAAAATCGTAATACCTTTACGGTACAACCACGTTAATATCACCTGCAAGCAAAGTAATGTAAAAATGGTAATAATTTCAGTATTATATATATATATATAATTTCTATGTATAAATAAGTCCATAACGAGAAGCAATTATTTTTGCTGGAATAAAAATCATGTTAGTAAATCGAACTAATTTGCAATCAACTCAAAGTGAAATTATCTCATTATTCTATCAATGAAGCGGTGATAAACTGTAATTGGTCTTGTGTTTAAACATTATAAATTAATGTCTCCTACACAAGAGCAGTCGGGAAATGGCTCCTCCCTCTTAATGTCTGGATATAGCCCTTGGTTGTATGTAAAGAGACAGAGAATATTTATTTACAAAATTTATAATAAACAAAAAATTATTGCTACCTACCCTAAAAAGCAAGGCTTGTTCGTGGGGGAGGTAGAGAAAAAAAATTCTTAAAATAAAAAGAACACTTGGGCCACCGGCACCAATAATGTCACCTCATTTTTTGTTCTTTTTGATATCCAATTTACGTAATTCAAATTGTCTCTTCTCGAACACTGAGGTCTCTTTTTCTCATATACATAAACAATTAGGAAATTGAGGTCTTGAAATCTAAACGGGTTGTTGTACCTTGGACCTCAAAAACGTCTTTGGTTTTACCCTGTTTTGTTGGCTCTATTGTAAAAAATAAACTGTATAACGTAAAACTTTTCGAGTTACCAAGTTTTCTTTCGTTATTCGTTATTTCGTTATTTTTTTTACGTCCAAAAAATTTTTTGGACGTAAAATAGAAAACAACTTCTTTTTTATAATTTAAATCAGGATCACCCCCTTCCCTACGTACATATCTGGATGAAAACAACCAATTACTGATTTCGTTCTTTGTCAAGCCTGCTCCTCCAATTATGTGGGAAAATTCCTGGCAGATTAATCATGGGGAAAATTTAATTTGTACTTGCAGTTTGAAAAAAGAAAAATATGACTTTGCAATGAAGGATTTTATACTTATTTTAAGCTTAATCTTCTAAGCTGGGGGTTCCCAGCCAATTTTTGGCCATACCTCATCTAGACATTCCTAAAATCCTGATGCCCCCTTGTAATATTTAAATTTTGATATAGTATATTCACCTGAAGGAAGTTTAAAAGGCTGTTAAATTGGTGTCGTTTTTAGGGCCGTCTTCTAGGCACACTTATACTAACGAAAAATATTGTCTAAATACAATATAATTTATTTTCTTTTTTTGCACTTTAAATACATTTGCATGTGATGTCAATTAAGATTCAAATGAACGTCAATTCAAATGAGTTTTTTCTTTAATTAATAGTCTGAAGAATAGTCAGCCGAAGGGTGCACGTCCTGCCCATGACCCACCAAAATATTGTCAAGACCCACCAGTGAGGCCTTTACCCCACGTTGGGAGTCTCGTTTCTAAACTTAAGTAAGACACGAGAAAGTATTTTTTTGGGAATTATTTACTCTCGTCCCCTCTAAAGGGCACTGCCTTTGGGCGAATTTTGCTGTAGAAAACTTAAACGTTCTGAATTTGATGTAACTGTGAAGAATTTTGCAAATAACATGAATTAGCACAGTAACATTGAATTTGACAGAAGTGAGTTTGACAGAAAATACTAAATCAGTATTCGATTGACTTGGCAACTAAGTGTGGTTTCGTTCCCAACAATAATAATAAAAAGTAATAAGAAGTAATAATAATACGAATAGTAATAAGAAGTAATAATAATAACAACAATAAAATAATAAGATATTGTGTTCTCGTGATTGTTCGCTAGAAAAGGCCTTGTTCTTTGATGAAGTATTATCTTGGCATATGTTAATTCAAAGAACTTGCAGTTTGTGCGAAATTTTTCTCGTTCCCTAACCTTGAATTCCGAAAGTGAATCTCACTTGGATATACCAAGAATAAAAGCTGAAAAGTGCTTTTTGAGAGTATTTTTGGCTTCAAGTGTTCTAAAAATTAAAATGTGGCATTTTGTCCTGCTATCCGGAAAATTATGCTCTTTAACTTTTTATTAATTGCTAAATTATAACTTTTTATGACTAAAAATGAAAGCTTGGAATAGTCAGTACGTAATTTATTATTATTCAAGGACTCGTTTTTACGTCTTAATGCTTTCCTTTTAGTCTTTAAAATTATAATTAATTTTGGGTAGAAGGAAAAAAGTCTATTTTTACTTTTTGAGGCATTTGAAGATAAAAAAAAATTCAAGGGTTTTTTTTTTTATTTAATTTCATCATCTTGTTATGTTTTAAGTCGGTATTTGACCTTTGATCTAAAAAGTAGAAATTAATTAAATTTGTTTCAAAACGTCTTGTTTTACATTTTCTTATTATTATTGTTATTATTACTAGTCTTGAATTTAAACGGTATCAGGAATCAAATAGAAAGAAAAATACTGCCAGAAACAAAAGTACTATTAGACCTTTTTCTTCTTTTTTTTCATGGATGGCAAGATAGGTTTCAAAATATTTTAAGATTACAAAAATAGGCAGAATGACAGTGATTGAATCTCGTTTCTATGGTTGTAATTCAAAACATTTTTGCTATTTTCTAGAACGTCCAGGACGTTCTGGACAACGTCCAGGACGTTCTGGACAATCTGGACAAGGCTTCTGTCAAAAAAGATCTTAAAATCTGAATTCATTAAGCTTATGACCAGATCAATTTAGCTTTTGGTATATCTTATGATCGATTTTCGCACTTTATATCTCGTATTGACGATTCTGGCGTCTAACGCTTCATAACATGATCACGCCAACCTCTCCTTCAGAACAACTTTAGTCCCATCATCAGTTATAAACGGGTATTTGATCTTTAATTTGAAAAATGAAGTTGAATAAAATTATTCAGTGAATATCTTATTCATTAATAATATTCGGTATTATTAATTTAATCTAATATTATAAACACATTAATAATTGTTATTATTTATATTAAAATATTTATAATTATTTATAATAATAGTTAAAATAATAATTAGTTTAATAACATCTGTATAATTGTCATTAGTTTCAGATTTGTCCCTTCATCGAGCCAGAAATGTAGTATTACTCTGTCTTATTCTTAGGACGGTCTTAACTTACTTAGAAATAGAAATTTTTTCTTATATTCTTACTGTTCTTAACCGCTCCAAACATATTTTGAAATATAAAAAAAAAGATCTGTAGAAAGAGGACTGTAGGAATTCAACAAATCAAAAAATTGCAAAGAAAAACAATTTTGAAGAGTACCTAGAATAAAATGAAAAAAATAGTATTGGGATTTTTTTTGCAGTTCTCTAGAATGCCAAGGTTATTTTAGAGATAATAATGTTATATAAATGAAGAAAGAATGAGAATATTTTAATGTTGTTTCTAGGATTTTAGGATCTTAAGTGTTTTTTTTTTGTCATTTTTTAAAATATAAAGGCCGAAAGGCTGAAGTGAGGTTTTGCGAAATCGGATCTTAAAATTTAGATTCATGGAACCTATGAACGAATCTATTCAGCTTTGGTCAGACTTATTATCTTGCTCTTTTGCTCTCTGTTCTCTTATTTTGCTGTCTTGCTTTTTTATTTTGCTTTTTTGCTCTTTTATTTTGCTCTTTGGTGAATTAACAAAAGTAATATAAGAAAATCTTTTAGAATAAAATGATAAATAACACTGTGGTATTATTATTCTAATCGTTTTTTCGTAAATCTCTTGAATTGTTTTTCAAATTCAGATATGTAATTAGTTTAGAAATGTGGAAAGAGCGCGAATATTTGAGTTGCTGTTCTAGGGTTTTAATGCAAAATATGTTTGCCATTTTCTAGAACGCCAAAGTCAATCTGGAGAAGGCTTTTGCAAAGTTGGGTCTTGGAACTTGGATTCATAAGCCAGAAGAACAGAACCTCTTTAAACTGGGTGAAAAAGGTCCATTGCCGTCAGAGAGTAACGGAAAATCTGAGTAACTAATTATCTATAATCTTGTACTCTTTCTAATTTTTGAAAATTAATAAATTACAGCTTGTCTATTTCTTAACATTTGTATTATACTAATATTGTTAGCAAAGACAGGGGTGTCAATTGAGGGAACGGGGAGAAAATTAGCCATGACTTGATGCCCACTTAATTGGACTATCTGTCTTGGCTTTTCCTACAATTAGCCAAGACTTGACTTGTCCACAATTGTGACAAAAATATGTCACATTCCATTTTTAATTCAAAATCAACAGCCCTTTCTTCCCCTAGATTTTCAAAAATGCCTTTTTTAGTACTTTCATTGGAAAATTCGGGAAAGTAATGAAATTGTCTCCCTTCACGACATTTTACTGAATTGCCGCCTCTAAGCAAATGTGACATATTTTTGCCTCCACAAATCCAAACTGTAATTAATATTGGCGATGGTCTTTTAGAAGATGTAAAAAAAGATGAAAGCGTTTTACTGCGTAATGTACATCGATTGTGAGTTATGCTAAGCAAAATGAACTTAAATTCTCTACACCGATATGTTTCACTCAAACAAGAGAGTCACCTTAACAAAAAAACAAAACAACCTTTTTAGTTGTAGGTAAATTTCTGCCCAATATTATAATTTAGCCACTAAATTTCGGCCTCTCTAATCATACGACTAAAATGGGAGATTATGCAATAGACTAATCTGAGTTTGGCCACTAGGCTGCCATCTATTACGTCATCTATGTAATTTATCAGTCGTTTTTGTGGTATCCTCTTTTCTCTGGTTTGTATGCTAATTAGTTAAGATTTTGGAATCTGTCTTTTTTCGTTTTTTTTTTTTGCTAGTGCGATTCCTACCCCGTTTTACTACTTAACAAAAAATCCTAATCTTCATGTGTATACACTTTTTCACTAATTAGTCTTTGCTGTGCATTTTTTATTGCAATTTAATTAAAAGTATAATGAGTCATTAATTTAAATTTAATTCGATACAAGTATATTATTTTCCATTCAATGCCAATTTCAAGATATACAGCATATATAGAATATAAAGAAAATATGAGGGGTCGGTCAGGTGGCATGCATAAAAAGAAGAACAATATTTTGTAGCCTTCCCCTGAACACAAAGCTGTAGTTCGCCGTATCCCCCCCCCCCCCCGAAGAAAAAGGTTTGCTGAACAAAATCATGTGAGAAAGCATGGTGTGCTCTCTTGTGATGTTCAAAAACGAAGTTAACTCTGATTGTAGAATTACCTTAGAGAAATTCTAGCTTCAGCTATCCACTGCATAACCTCACATGGTCAATTAGGAAGTACGAGCACTTAAGAAAAGAAGGAACGACTTGTTCAATATTTTTCGGATTAATAAATGAAGGAACGACTTGTTCAGTATTTTTCGGACAAACTTAACTTTTTTTTAATTTGAAGGTTTGTATTGCCCTATTAGTCTCTGATTTTTAATCAGCAAGCTCAGAAGTCATTAAAAATCAATTTTGGTGGAAATCAGACACCATTTTTAAAATGTGTACAAAAGTATATTTTGATGTAGGAAAGTCGTTCTGCAAGTCAGTCATTTATTCCTTTTTCCACGTGTCTTTAAAGTTTCAACTTAACAACCTTAGCCCATTCCTTTGATATTGCTGTTGTGTCCTTTTGACCCTCTTGCATATGGTGTACTTTGATTTTGTTTGACATCCCCCTCAACATTTTTGAAAAGTTTTACCTTAAAATTCATAGCCTTTTTGGAGACAAAGGATACCAAATTCCACCTACCCCAATAACCAACCTTGCATATAAACAATGGGCTACTTAGATAACTTGCATCACTTGCCCCAGGGGCTCTGGAGACTAAGTCATCTCCGGAGGTATAGTTATTTGACTTAATCGACTATTCTGAACAAGATGATTATTCCAAAATTTTGATCAGATATATTCGGAGGGAGGACAGCTAAAAATGGAATGGGAGGGGGACTGACTGCCTTCCGACGACGTTTTAACATCTTTCTCATCATGCTCTGAAAGTCTAAACTTTTAAGGTTCAAAAATCCTCTTCTGTTCTTGTGATATTGCAGATATATTTTTTTCGTAAGCAGAATGAACATCATATCTTTACATTGGGTTTAACATGACCGTCATTATTCTCCCTAATAAATCCTTAATCCCAGCGACAAATCTTACGTGTAAAAAAGACAAGTTTCATAATTTACAATCCTTAACCTCGGGGCTGGTGGGAGGGGGCATTGTATCTCCAAAGGCATAGTTACTAAACCTTTTGACTGTTTTGAACAAAATCACTTTTTCAAATTTTTAATAAGAGATGAGGGGAGGTATAGTTCTTCGACTTCAACATGATTCAGGCGTCATTCTGAAAGAATTAGAACAAAATTTAAACTCAAGCATAAAGAGCGAGGTGTTGACGAGGAAGCGAACCTCCCCATATACGTAATAATTTCTGTTTGTCTAAAGTTTTAATGTTACTCCCTACTTTCAGTCAAAAAACTTGTCTTTTTTATGTTACATAGGCAGAAATGCCCAATTTGTAAACAAAGAAAATATGTATATTAGCACATTTAGGACAACCATAATTGACGGACTAATCCAATATTGAAAATGACTCAAACCATGTGAAATGTGGATACGGTGCTGAACGGTGTAGATACGGTTTGGTCGGTAGATAGCTCAAACCAACACTAACTGAGCTCCTTGTTTCTGTCCTTAAAGGGGCTCATTCTTATCTTGTGCTCATTGAGCTCACTTAATGGGCTCATTCTTATCATCAAATCGTGTTAGATGACAAAAGATAGAGAGACAAGGAATAGGGGACAATCCATCCGTAGGCCCCTGCTAGAATAATAAAAATCTAAAGCAGACATAATAATGTTATAAGTGAAAATCATGTTTTTAACGATGGTTGCACAAATTAATGTAAAGAGACACCATAAATTGAACAAATTTTTAATTTGTTCTATTTACGGTTTTTGTTCTATTATTTGTTCTATTTGTTCTAGGTATTTAATTTAATTTAAAAGCCCCACAGTACTGCCTTCGAACCAACTTTTTTTTCTTTTTTAATGAATGTTTAGGCTATTAACCAAATCTGAAGCGATTTTTGAAATGTAGACGTCCAAGATCATTAATGCCCGAGTATGAAGTTCTCAAATGAAAATACACAAAGTATATTATTTTTTCACAAATTGTGTTTTCCTTCGATGGTGCCAATTCAAAACACTGTCGAAATACAAAAAAAAGTTGTATTTTTATAATCTGGGGGGTGTCCCCCCCCAGATTGATACCCCATTTGACCCCCCCCCCCATTTGATACCCCATTTGGTCTCAATCAAAATTGAGACTTAAGAGCGTCCGTGATTATTACAAACCTGAAGCAGGATTTATCTGTATATATATACATATATAGCCTATATATATATATATATATATATATATATATATATATATATATATATATATATATATAAATGTAGTGTCCGTTACTTATAAATACAAGGTCCTAGCAAAATACCACATATCTTTCCAATTAGGTTTTATTCCTACTAAACGTGGGTCTAATAATTTCTGAGCATATTGATTATAGAACTGAAGCTAATATTTCAGTAATTAACTACAAACACAAAGAATATTAAGTACATGTTTTAAAAATATGGCACATTTTAAAGCTTGTTGAAAATCAGAACCATCCAGGTATTTCAACTTGTTTGATTGATGTGCCATTGGTTCGCTCACCCTCACAAACACCCCCAACCTAGCTCTCCATATATATATATACGCATATTGCCAATTTAACCTCATTGACCTAGCGCTGACTATAAATCAGCTGGGGTATCAACTGTATATTATCTAGAATGACCAGTTTCTTTTGATGGGATTTTAGAAGTCTATCATCTTCCAGTATTTCTTTCATGGTGGGTTTTGATATATAAGAGAATGGATGATCGTGCCATAGTAATTTCTTTTGCTATCGTGGTTTTGGCCGCTTGGTGCATCCCAAACAGGGCTAGAGCTAGGAATTTTTCCGATTTTATTTCGTAAATTAATGGTTTAGTTTCAGCATGAGTAGGAAATTGTTTTGTTCCTCCGCATAATATATCGCAAAACGAGATTTTGTTTGTATCCTAAGTGAGTTCTTACACACCTGTAGCAATAACCAAAATTTCCTCGCGGTACTGGGCCCCCTCCCTAAGCAATAAGCAATAAATTAGAAACCAAGCAGCACCGTATTCTAGCAGCACCACACAGTAGATGTAATTTTCCTTCTTTTTCCTCTGACAGCACAATTGTCGACAAGTATCAAACAAAACCGAGTTCATCCTTACGGAGATTATTTGTCAGGTAGAGAATAAATTTGACCTTGCTGCTCCATAGCTAAAGAGAACAGTTCAAGCACCAGACACTACCAGTCCAATATCTTTATGGTTGCCAAAAACGTCTCCATTGGAATTTCAATAAATAAATAGAAGCAGTCTTATACTTTGAAATCTTCCATTGGCAAAAATATTCGTTTATTTGTTCATTCTTGGTCTTCTATTCAATAATGATGTCTTGTTTCATATTTGTCAGCAGAGCAACGTGCAGAAGAGCGACTGGACTGTACAATGAATAGACAAGAAAAACAGGAACAATAAAAACAAACAATAACAATAATAAGTAATAAAAGAATAAACAAGAGCAACAAAAAAGAAAGCAGAATGTTAAAATTAAGCAAAGAGAAACTCCAACTTTTCATTGGCGTATTTTTGATAAATGAAATAATGAACTATTGACCAAAGTCTCTGAGATAAGAGCCAATTGCAGTAACCATGAGCACAGACTAATTTGAAGAAACCATAAGGCGTCTAAAATTCAATGGGAAATTTAAACAGCCTTCAGGAAACTACCTGTCTCTCAGGAAATTTAGTCATTTATCAAATCTGTCAGAAAAAGAAGTATAAAATTGTCTAAAAATTGAATAGAATTGATTTAAAAGAATAAAATATATTATAATATAACATGAAGTCTCGAAGAAAGGGAAAAAACGAAAACAATAAACAGCCGCCAGTGAAAAAATTTAAAATTATGCAAATATTTCGGTCAAGACCTCTGCTTGACCGTCCTCAGTGCAAAATAAAACTGACAAAATATAAAAAACTAAACCTTAAAACAAAATAAAAAATTAAAATAGGATGACCCTTTCTTAGTAACGGTGAGAGGGTAACTGAAATTCTAAGTGGCATTTCACAATTTTATCTTACGTAAAGCACTCTCAAAGGCTAATCCCTATCCAGATAGATTATTATCACAGATTCTATTTGACTGCGCAACGTAATTTAGTGGATGTATGTGGAAACGATCACAGTTAATAATTTCATCATAAATGAAATTTCGAAAAATTACTCCAGTGCCTCTATTGAGAGCTACCTTTCGGTATATGTGCTTTTTTATCTCAACTACCTCGCTGAAAACTTGCATGAGATCTTTAACGGGGGCAATAATGGAGGCGTAGTCAAATCACATGGTATGGATTGTCATACAAATGTTGAGCTAAGACGGAATCATATCAGTATATGTGTATTACTTAGACTAATAAGTGTTCTCATTCAGCAGTCAATGAGTGAACTTGTTTGACTGCATTGAAACTAACACAGCGAATGTTATGTGATGTTTTGACTCTGTGAATACTCGTGATAGCATGAAATAATTTTAATTGATAATTGGATAAGAAGGAGTTTCTTGCTGTAATTTTTGGCCAGCGATTTCTGTTTTATGCAAGGTATTTTTGTAAATATCTTTTGGTATCTTTTGGTGCACGCTAGGAACTAGCGTGGGTAAATATAGTTCATTTAAAGTAGGCGAATAGTCTTATTTTCATACTGTTACTATGGGAAAGAAAGGCAGCGGTAAACGTAACAGAACCGAAGCGGACTTATCGGACCCTGTGATGAATTCGACAAATAATTCCGATGGTAGCGTTCTCACTGACTGTCAGAGAACTAATGCTGAAAATATTATTAAAATACTGGAAATGGTCCAATCCATAAATACAAACATTGAGGCGCTCCAACATAATTTCTTGGAGTTAAAATCAGATATTAGTGCAGTGACTAATCGTGTTACAACGATTGAAATTAAAAATAATATGCTGGAGAATGAAATTGTATCAGTTAAATCGGAACTTCGGATTTTGAAGAATATTGTGGAGGGCCAAACGGATATTATTAATAAATGTAAAGAGGAAATAAATTCAGTAGTCAGCCAATCATTTGTGGAGGAAAATCGCAGTAATAAGTGCAATGTATTATTTTGGGGATTGAATGAAGTACCATTCGAGGATGTTGAGTCTTTGATTAAAGAAGTGATGGTACATGGATTATTTTTTAGCGAAAATTTGCCGTCGTTTAGTGTTATCCAGTGCTCTAAAAAGTTCGTTAAAATTAAAGTGGATAATACGCAAGTTCGATTTTCTCTTCTGAAAAATGCGAAGAAACTTAAAGGGAAAAAGTTCAGCACTTATAATAATATTTTTATTGGTGATGACGTTACGCCTCGTGTGCGTATTGTACGCAAGGAACTCCTGGCCATCCGTAAATGTCTAGTGGATAAAGGAGTGGAATGCTGGGTACCCCCTGTTATTTGTGTAAAAAAAGATAACACTGTAGCGAAAGTGCTTTGGTACAATGCAAAGGATCTGTTGATACCGTAATTTGTGTATTTTGGTGATCAAGTCTTATTGAAGTTTTGTTAAGTTAGTTTTTAAGTATTCTTACGATATTGTGATGTGTGCTTATTATTAAGTTGTGAGCCATTGTGTTAGAAGCTTGAGCTTTATATGAACGGGTTACAGGCAATATTTTCATGGCCTGTTATTTTTCTTATTTGTGTTATTATGTGGATTATTTTTGTTTTTCTTTTTTGTGTCTGTTTGTTATGTTTATTGAAACCATGTACCGAGATTTATTTTGTTTTTAATGACAATGGATAATTATGATAAATGTTGTTAAATGATAAATATATGTTAAATGTTGGATCAAATGATGAATGTGACCATCTTTTTGATGTATTTTCTTCTTCTGGGCTACTTCCTTCAATTTTTTTTCCTTCACGCGTTGACCCTTCAAGAAATTCTGCCACTTTAATAGATAATATTTTCACTTCTCTTTCTCCTAATTTGAAGTTCTCGTCTGGTCTTGTTTTCACTGATCTTTCTGATCACTTCCCTATTTATCTATCACTATCTGTGCCTAAAACAGAGATTACTGTGGATGAGAAAGGCAAGTCTTCTTTTAGAACTTTTACAGATAGAGAAATTTCTAATTTAATACATAGTCTTCAGAGTAATGATTGGTCTAGTGTTCTTGAAGCTAATGATGCTGATTGTGCAACTAGATTATTTTTGTGTCGTATGGGCACTCTGTTGGATAAGCATTTTCCTCTTAGAAAGAGGCCAAGGAATTTTACACCTAAATGCCCATGGATGTCTAGAGGTCTGATCAATGCAACCCATATGAAGGCGTCTTTGTTCAAGGCTGCATGTAAAAGTAAGACACAGGAAGATCTTCTGAAGTATAAACATTACAAAAATGTGCTCACTTCTTCAGTTCGCTTAGCAAAAAAGCTGTATTTTTCACGTCGAATTAATGAGTGTAAAGGGAATTTGCGCAAGGTTTGGACTGTAATTAATGAAGCTCTCTCCCGTAAGAAACTCAAACAATCTTCCCCATCTCTTTATAGGAAAGCTGATGGATCTGTTGTGGATAAAAAATCCTTAGCAAGTGCCTTCAATTCGTATTTCACCACACTTCCCTCAGTTCTCATTCCACCCCTGAGTAGAGTAAGTTGTTTTCCTATGACAGAGAAGTCTTTTTTCCTTTCCCCATGTAGTACTACTGAGATTTCTATTATTATTTCTCAACTTCCAAGTAGTTGTTCAGTTGATAGTTTTGGTTTGAGTAATAATGTCCTTAAAAAAATCAGTCAGTTTGTTTCTCATCCCATCTCACATATAATTAACCTCTCTCTTTCTTCTGGTATTTTTCCTCATTTATTTAAAGTTGCTACCGTTGTACCCTTGCATAAAAAAGGTGATTCTTCTCTAATTTCAAATTACAGACCTATTTCTCTTCTTCCCGTCATCTCAAAGGTTGTTGAAAAAGTAGTGTATCGTCGACTCTCTTCATTTGTATTTAGTACTAATTCGACTGCTGGAAATCCTCTCATCACTAACCATCAGTATGGTTTTCGTCCCTCATTCTCTACCTTGCACGCACTTTCTGATGCAACTGAGTTTGTGCGTGTTAATCTGGACAAGGGCTTGTGTGTTTTGGGTCTATTTCTCGACTTTTCTAAGCCCTTTGATATGGTTGACCACAATGTTCTTCTGTCTAAACTATCTTTATTTGGAGTGCATGGAGTCCCACTAGAATGGTTTAGGTCCTACCTCTCAGAGAGATCTCAGTATGTTTTGGTTAACTGTACTTCTTCCTCTACTTTGCCTGTATTGAAAGGTGTCCCACAAGGCTCTGTGCTTGGTCCACTTTTATTTCTAATTTACATCAATGATCTTGTTGATGGTCTTCATCCCCATGTTCACCCTGTTCTTTTTGCTGATGACAGTAACTTTTTCATTGCTGCGGTGGACCTGCCATCTGCCACTTCTATGGCTCAAGGTCTTCTTGATAAAATAAAGGATTGGTGCTGGTCAAATGGTATGGCTCTTAACAGCCGAAAGAGTGCCATTGTCAACTTCAGGACCCCTTACCGTATGCGAGACGTACAGGAGCCAATCACCCTGACTTTTGGGAATGATATTATACCACAAGCTACTGTGGTGAAATTTCTTGGTGTGTATCTTGACTGTTTTCTTTCTTTCAAACCGCATATAACTCACACCCGTTCCTTAATCCTCCGCCAGTCTTCAATGTTGCACCGGATTAACTCATTTCTTCCTCCTGATATTATGGTTTCTCTTTATTATGCTTTTATTTATCCTTACCTTTCTTATTGCTGCTCTGTCTGGGGTAATAATAATAAATCTCTTCTCTGCTCACTTCAAAGAGCCCAAAATAGGGCAGTGAAGGCTACTTTTCTTCTCCCTCGGCTTTACCCTTCCTCTGATCTTTATAATGATACTGGAATAGCTCCGCTGGATCATATTATAGGTAAAAGTACCCTTTATTTTGCGCATTCTGCTTTTCTAGGTACTCTCCCACCGCCCCTACAGCAGTTTTTCTCACGGACAGGCTCAGGTAGGTACTTTTCTTCTTTACGTAATTCTTCTCGACGATTTATTTTACCAAAACGATCTTCTACAGCAAGCCAGAGGTCTCCAGTATATCAATCAATTCTATTATGGAACTCCATCCCTTCGGATGTCCCTCTTTTTCTTTCTGCAAAGGCATTATTTCGTCGGGTATTTCCAATTCAATAATTTTTCTCTCTTTATTAATCCTTTCCTAATTTGTATGTCTCTTCTCTTCTTTTAAAATCATTTTCAGCTATATGTTAATCTTCTTCTAAATCTTCTATCTGTTAAATATCCTATCTATTCAATGTCCTTGTCTTGTTCCAGTGTTTTTTTTTTTTTTTTTTTTTTTTTTTTTTTTTTTTTTTTTTTTTTGTATATATTTTATAGTAGTGTTTTATTCTTGTTCTCTGTGGTCCATTACAAGCAAAGCTTCTTGGGCCTAGTAACCACTTTACTTTTGTAATAGTTTTTTCTTTTAGTATCAATAAATTGATTGATTGATTGATTTGATGATCGTGATTCCCGGAGCAGTAGCCGTCTTAATACTTTGGAAGCTTCTAATGTAGATTTTGGAGGTATATTTACGGAGCAGCTACATCGGAGTTATGACATTGGGGTAGCAGGGCATTATAAATCTATTAGTTCCAAATATTTGTTTAAAGATGGAATCCAATCTGAGTATGGAGATGCGAGAGGCCTCAATGTTTTCCATCTTAATTGCCAAGGACTAAATTCTTCGTTTAATTTTTTAAATGAAGTATGTGATCTTTCGGTTTTCCAGGTCATCGGTCTTACTGAAACATGGCTGAATGACCTCAACTCCGCTCTTTATTAATAGGGGATTATCTTTATTAATAGAGGATATAGTGAATCCCGCACCTTCGGGAACCAGAATCACTACACCCTTATTTGCTGATGATGCGACATTGATGTGTGTTGCCTCAACTGAACAACAACTTATCTCAACAGTTAATGCAGCAACGACTATGACATGTCTTTGGTTGAAGATAAACCGGCTTGACCTAAATATAAATAAGTCAAATTTTGTTATCTTTTCACGGTCCCCAAATTATTATCCTTGGATTACGGAAATAGCTACACCGAAGGGAATTGTTAAGCGGTCAAATTCCGTTAAGTACCTTGGGATTATTATTGACGAAATTTTATCATTTAAGTGCCATGTAAAAGCTATAAGTAGAATATTATCGCGGAATTTAGGGATTATCCGTAAACTAAAATATTTATTTCCTTCAAATGTTATACGGTTATTATATTTTTCTCTGATTCATCCGTCTATTTTGTATTGCTCGTCTGTATGGCTTGGGACATTCCCCTCAATACTTCGCCCAATCCGCGTACTGCAGAATAATGCCATTAGATCACTTTGTGGAATAGGGAACCGGGATTCGGTCAGGTCAATGTATAGTATGATAAATATAATGCCTGCAGCCGGATTGCGTGATTTTTATACACTGGTTTTTATGTATAAGTACCATTATGGGTGCGCTCCAGAATGTTTTACAGGAAGTTTTCGAGATAGGTCTAATATTCATGATCATAGAACTCGAACAAGTGGAGATATTGAGGTTCCTCGCCTAGTTTCAAGTAGGACTGCTTTTTCAATTATTCATAGAGGGGCTAAGCTATGGAATAAGCTTGTTCCAAGTATTAAAGAATTGCCCATTAATCAATTTAAGGCCGTGCTGCGTGTGGGGTTTCTTGGTAGGTATACCTTTGAAATAGATTGAGATTGATTGATTTAGTATTGAAAATAATTGTTTATTGTTTTTTTCTTTTGTTTTCTTTTCTTTTTTTGCTTCGGGATCATGATATTATGTTGTTTGATTGTGTTCTCGTTCACATTTGATTGTGTTCGTTGTGTTCGTTACTACCACTTGAGCAATGGTCTAACCATTGACGGCTTTAAGGATTCGTGCTCTAAGCGCGGCAAACATAGGCTCAATGAAATACCCTATGAAATAGGTATATGGTGTTGGTACAGCTAGAAAAAAATAATTTTTTTTTCTCGGTACACGGTTTCACCTTTCTGCTCATTTTAGATTAACTCATTGTTTTTCTGTTTTTGTTCTTTTTTTCTTCCATTTTTTGTTCTTTTTGTTAGTAACACACACTCGCAAGCAACGCTTTTGGTGTGCTACCGATTGATTTTGTCTGTATTATTTCCTTTGATTAATAAATTAATACTACTACTACTACTACTAAGACTAAATTAGCTATTACGGACATATTGATACTGGAAAAAAAAGAAAGTATTCTGAAAAACATATTAACACTGCTCCTACTACTAAGTACATATCACTGCAGCACCAAGCCGCCAGGAAGCCAACGTAGCTACGCACGGTCATTTTCCATCCCGATATTTTCAAAGCTTTCCTCTCCCTCCCAAGAAGTTCCTATTTCCCTTAAGGGAAATGGGAATAAATTTATATACTAATACCCAGAAAATATTGGAGAATTATTTCGTTCCTTATGAAAGGTTTTACGGGGGGGGGTAGTGACTCTGTCGTTATTTATGGTTCTGCATGCTGTTTGTATGTTTATTTTCATTTTATTTTCTGCTCCTCTTAATTTTTAAATTTAGTCTTGTTTTTTATGGAAAAACTACTTTAGCTTCGGTTTTTAAATTGAAATAATTTTAAGCAATAATATCCGAAATATTAATATTAGTTTTCAGTTTGTTTTTGTTTCAACTGTTTTATCGAATCAACTTAATCAAACAAGAAACATTAACCCTCAACAGTTATAGTAGTCTTCAGTTAAACACAAGTGAAAAATTGAATCTTTTAGGGATTTGGGGGAGGGATCTGGGGCAAAACTACACTCATTTGTGGTAAGTTTGTTGATGTAAAGTGTGTATTTAAACATCCGGCTTGGACTTCTATAACCCAGATAAAGTGACCATGTTTTTTCCGTATCGTTAGATACCTGGATTTTAACCTATATGAGTTAGGTTTACAATTCGGTTTATTACTTAGGTTAAACTAATTTCAGTTAAAATAATTACAATTAATTTATTTAATAACAATTGATTTGGTACAGCTAGATGTCATTAGTAGTTTGATTTAATCATCGTAATTTAACTGATATAACCTTTAAAAGAAGAAAAATGTTTTTAGAGACATCGTTGTTTAAATCTGAGTTTCATCAGTTTATGTCACTTATAAAATTTCAAGACATTAATCTGGGGCTGGGGTATTTTTCACCATGACATAAACGCAATAGTTCTTTGAAAATCATTAATCGGTAAAAATAGTAAAATATGCTGGGTTGCTCGTAAAATTCATCTTATTTGGGGTGTATGTGCTTGTTTACCATAAACAGATTGTTATAATAAATGATGAAAAAAAAATTTTCCAGTTTAGATTTCTTGCATATAAAACATTCGTAATGATGACCGTTTTATTTGGTAAATCATAATTAGCATCCGGTAGAATTCAAGCTAAAAGCTAATGGAATGGGTTTGAGGATGACCTCTTTCACATTTAATGTAACCTTTTTATGTTCATATTTAATATTGTTCTTTTTTCATATATCAGAACTTGTTGCTGTTTTATATTGTCAGTCTTCATATTTTACTATTTAAAATTCAGATTTACGATAATGAGAATAAGTGTTGAAGGAATAACAGCGAATGGCAGTATTTCACAAATTTCAAAAATTACTGGGCATCAATTAAATTAGCGAAAACATGTATACATCCTTAAAAAAAAGTTGGATAGGGAGGTCCAAGTTTTAAGCTCTGGATCTTCTTTTTTCCAGAACAGCGACTTCTCACATCTTTGGGAGGTTTTAATGGCAAGATAATCTAAAGTCCTGGATAGACAAAACGAAGGGATAATGAAACAGACAAATAAATAGAAAATTATTGTCAGTATCACTAAATATGGATATATAAAGTGAACAAAATTCCTGAACCCCCTAAATAATGTTTTAAACCTGCTTTATTGTGGGTCTATTTTATATAGATGTGTAAAACAGGTTTTTATGCCCTGCATTTTATGCAAATGAAGTTAAAATATATGGCTCAGTATATTTAACGCAAAAAATCTTTGATTTAGACAGTGTCAAACTATCAGTTTTTACCGCTGCCTTAGTTAAAATTTGAGACCGTTGTTCACATGTCTAAAACGAATTATTTTATTTTAAAATCAAAAGCTAGTACTGTCTAAGAAATTATTTAGAGACATTCATAAATATACCCAAATGCTGAAATAAGATGTGTGGGTCGATTTCAACAATCCTTACTGTTACGTTTTATAATTATTAAATTTCTTCTCGGAAAATATATCCCAGTTTTAGTTGGTTAAAAAAAGTTAACTTTTTAAAGCAGTTAAGAAAAAAAAATCAAGCTTGTATTTCAATTTGGCAGAAACTCAAAGAATCACTTTGTAAAAGTCAATAATATTAGACATTCGCAATAGGCTAGTCTTGAAAAAAAAAAAAATTCAAAACTAAGACGAACATTCCTTGAAGTCGTACAAGTATTGAAATGAAACATCGAAAAATCTGGAAAGACTTTTCGAGACCCTAATTTAGGAAGTAGATTCATCATTAGTAGTTCCAATAAGGGAACTGAATGGAATACTAGATTTTCTATCTAACAGGCGCGGTGTTTCCACTACTATCAATTTTTCAATCCATCTTCCCCCGAAAAAGAATAAACCGAGCTATTTTTTTTACCGAAAGCCTGCACATAACTCTCTGGCTACTGATTTTGTACCGAAATCATTGATGTTTTATGGATTGTCTGCAATCCAGTGAAAATACTTAACAAATTACTTCCTTTCCAGGTTCTACTTGTTTCTATTTGCTTTTTAAAATTGTTGTTCTTTTGATAAAGAAAATTATAGCTAAGATACATGAATGACATGTGTTCTATATTCTGCCATCACAATTATGCTAGAGAAACAAAAAATTGACGTGGAAAGATACTTATTTGCTTCCTTAATCCTCATTTTAGGGAGGCATTGAGATCATTGTTAGCTTTCTCCATGTAGGTTGGTCTGCAGCAAGGGCCTCTGCATCAGAAAGCAAAATCCCAGCCTGGTCCAGGAATTTCCCGAGACTATCATTCAACCGAAACTTGGTTCTTCCTCTTGGATGCTTCTAGCCACGTTCAAAGTCGTAAAGAATCCAAGCTGGAGTGTAGGCAGGCAGTTGCTAAAGATTTCTTAAAGATTTTAGGGCAAGAAACAGTTTTTTATAATATTATATTATCTATTTTTATCTACTAACACAAGGTTTTTTGATTTACTAGATCCATCTTAAACAAAGGATAACTGCTCTTCCAGGTCTCAATCTCTACTAATTTCAAAACTTTATGCCAAAATTCAACATTCTAATTGGTTGAGCGTTAGAAGCTAAGGGTCGGATATACAGTTAGGTTTAATTTTGATTCCATCAACAAGTTTGACTGAATTTGGCATGGCCGTGATGGATTTGAACATTATAGTCACTCTTTTTTTCGATTTCATTTAATTTTCAGATGGCGCGACAGTTTTACAACACAACAGCAACTTGAAAGCGAGGTTTTGAAACTTGCCTGCATTTTTTTCCCATAGCCTGCATTTTAATAGCGGACAGTTCTTACATATAACTTTGAAGAACAATGGCAGATGACTGGGGTAAATTGGGTTTTTATTAATATCGTGATTCTCTAGGGATTTTTTAGATTTAAGCTGGTTCTAAAAGAGACAACTAGCCTATTGCAGCTAGGCTAGGATTGTGCAGAACTGGCCCAATTTCCATTGTATGCTACTACCAGCCCCACTTTATATTTAAAAAATCCGTCCCTGTAATCCTTAAGCCCAGGAATTTGTTTGAACAGAACTAAAAATTCTTATAGCCTAATTAGACTAGGCCTACATGAAAGAAAAAGGCTGAGTAACATATGCCTAACCATAGAGCAGAGAGCAAAAACCTATATAATGCTAGAAGTGGAAAGTGATTAAATGGTAAATTTATACTTAACTATATATATTACCTAAGGAAAAGTGAATTTGTCATCTGATGCCTTTTTTATGCTCTTTCCAAGTGTTATAATTGCTTCTGGGGCAAATTCAGGGTATTAGCTTACAGTTTGGGCTGTTTTTGTTGATCAAATTGTCATTTTTTCCCATTATTATTCACTCTTTGAAATCATTTTTAACACAAGACCCATTTTAACACTACCTATTATGTATCACAAGATTCAGTTACCTTAAATTGCAGATTGGGGCAAGCTAATGGTTTCTCCCTCTGAAGCTCCAGAGTTGATCATGTAAGCTGTTTACAATGTTTGGTAAAACAAGCTGTCTAAACTGGAAATGGTAAAATTCTAGTTAATTGACTTCTTGCTATCTTGGAAAGAGTTTAGGTTAGGAAAATGAAACTTTCAGGGATGGGTCTACAGGCTAAAGTATATCCTGGGAAGGTATTTTAAAGTACCCACCTCCATTCCTTCTCCCTCTAGAGGGCCCTGAAATTTGCCTACATGACAGGTCTATACCTATTGAAATTTTGACAAAACAACATTTTACCTTAATTTTCAGTTACTAGTTGCTTTTTCTCTGTCTTTAGTTTTAAAAATGCAACTCCTGCTATTTGAGAATAATTTTGAGCCATATCAATTTTTTTTTTCAAAATTAAGGAAATGTATATGCATATCTTTAAAACCTTATAAAATGAAATTGAGCAAAGTTATGAAGCTGAAAACAATTTTGTTGTACTTCAATTAAGCAGGCAATCTATTTTGCAAGGTTTCACTTTTATAACACACATTTTTAAAGGTCAGGGCCCTCTAAATAGGGAAAGAATAGAGGTATTTGCTTCAAAATGCCTTTCTGGGACATACTTTAGTCTGTAGATTCATCCCTGAATATTTCATTTTCCTAACCTAAACCCTCTCTGAGATAACAGGAAGTCAATTAACTAGAATTTTACCCTAGAAACTATTACCCTAAATTGCAACTTGAAGCAATTGAAGGATTTTCCATCCTGTAGCATTGCTCAGTATTACTTCAAAAATTGCCATGTGGATTGATTTGGAATTGTTTTGTATATTAAGTTGATTTTATTGACTAGGGTTTATGCTATGGTCTAGGACTACAAGATGTCCTATTCCAGCCTCCATTCCTTATTGCTCCACTCCTTGTCAAATGAGACTTTGAATTCTTTGATGGTCTTTCTGGATACAGTATGATTGCTCAGGGAGTTCCATAGGTCTACTACCCAGTTGGTTAGGAAGTGATCATGTTCCCTCCTGTGAGTATTGACCTTTATGAGCTTCTTAGAATGAACTTCCTACTATACAGAAATTATGAGTGATGACTTGAATTAGTATTTAAAATGTAATTTTGTTCATATTGTACAACCCTAACTTTTCCCTTGGCTTCAAAACCCTGCCCACTTTATGCATTTTTTAGTTTATCATAGAGGAGGAGGGTCAACCAGAAATGGATGTGCTTCTAGAATTAGCATTTTTAAGTGCTATAGTATGGAAACTTTGCTGCAACAGCATAGTTTCTACTTTAGACAGCTTGTGATGAAACTAAATAATTACCCAATGTTCTTCAGAGACCAGGTGCAGTTGAATGAACTGGTCCTGCCTAGTTGAGTTTACACTCACATCAGGAGGATTGTGACAGGATGTCAGGAGGAGTCCTTTTTGTGCTCTTGAAACCTAACTTGAATTTGCTGACATTTTTAACATCTGTAAGTGTAAATACTGCTTTGGAGTAGAATCTTATGGGATATTTATCTACACCTTCTTCTGTCAGCATTCGTATTTTCAATATTTATTGAAAACACATACTTTAATTAAACATTTGGCATCAAGGAAGAAGAAAATGGCATAATATTATAAAATTTATTTATCCAACTTAATTTTTGGAAAATCAGTGCTTGTGGATTATATAATATTAAAAAAATGGATTCATAATGAAACAGTAACTTTGAGACCAATGTTTTAAGGCTTTTTTATATCCTAAAACTGGAAATTTCTAGTCACTTTCAAGAACAACAACATGAACAATAGGGAATATAAATGACAACTGGGACACTCAAAGAGAAAGAGACTGGGACACAAGGAATGTTTGATTAGCAATCACCATCAACAAAGCACCAGGACACAAATGACAACTGGGACACAGGGAGTATAAATGACAACCAGGACATAAGTAAAAAAAAAACTAAAAAAAGGTAAAAACTAAAAAAAAAAAAACTAATAAAAAAAACTAAAAAGGAAAAGAACTGAAAAATAAAGGAGAAAAACAAAACTAAAAAGGTAAAAACTACCAAAAAATACAAAAAGAAAAAAAAAACTTAAAAAAAAGTAATAACTAAAAAGAAAAAAGGGGAAAAACACAAAAATTTATTCCATCATATACCAATTCAAAAACAAATGTATATACAGACCGGGACACAAATGATGACTGGGACACAGGGACACAACTACAATGGGGACGCCAGGGGGCACAGGGGGATATATAAATGACAATGGGGACACAGGGAATGTTCGATTAGCAATCACCATCAACAAAGCTCAAGGGCAATCATTAGAATCATGAGGTATAACTAAAAAAAAAGATAAAAACAAAAAAAGACCAATTCAAAAACGAATGTATATATAGACCAGGACACAAACGACAACCAGGACACAAGGAATATAAATGACGACTGGGACACTCAAAGAGAAATTACAGACTGGGACACCAGGACACAAATGACAACCGGGACACAGGGAATATAAATGACGACCGGGACACAGGGACACAACTACAACAGGGATGCCAGGGGCACAAGGGGATATATAAATGATGACGGAAACACAGGTAATGGTTGATTAGCAATCACCATCAACAAAGCTCAAGGGCAATCATTAGAATCATGAGGTATAGATCTGAATACGGATTGTTTTCCCATGGACAATTATATATTGCATGTTAAAGAGTCGGTAAACCTGACAATCTATTTATATGCACAGACAATGGGACAGCAAAGAATGTTGTATATTCATAAGTTTTACGTAGTTAAAAACATATATATATATATCTATCTATATTCACAGGTGGGACACAGGGACACAACTACAATGGCGCGTAACTAATATGGCGCAGAACGACTTACGCGTGCGGGGGGCGCAAAGCGCCCCCACCAACTAGGTGTTGGGGTGGCGCGAGGCGCCACCCCAACAGCTAGTCTATATAGACAGTAAAAAATATAATATAGACAGTATAATATATAAAAAAAAAATAAAAAATATAGACAGTAAAAAATATAGACAGTAAAAATATAGTCTATGTAGACAGTAAAAAATGACAACCGGGACACTCAAAGAGAAAGCGACCAGGACACAAGGAATGTTTGATTAGCAATCACCATCAACAAAGCACCAGGACACAAATGACAACCGGGACACAGGGAATATAAATGATGACCAGGACACTCAAAGAGAAATTACAGACTGGGACACTGGAACACAAATGACAACCAGGACAAAAATGACGACCGGGACACAAGGAATATAAATAGTTGTCTGTGGGTCTGTCGAGTGACGTCATGTTTGTGTGTCAACTGACGGAATTACAGACCAGGACATTGGAACACAAATGGTGACCAGTGTTCAATTAGCAATCACCATCAACAAAGCTCAAGGGCAATCATTAGAATAATGAGGTATAGATCTGAATACAGATTGTTTTTCCCATGGACAATTATATGTTGTATGCTTGATTGACGTGATTGACATAATTGGAATGGATCCGTTCTCTTTGGAGGAGCGGGGGGGGGGTGTTAATTTGTAAAAATTAGAAAAATTGAGGTATTTTTAATTTAGGAACAGGTGACCAGATCTTAATGAAATTTGAATTTTAGTAGGAATTAATGTCTCAGAGCTCTTATTTCAAATCCCGACCAGATCTGTTGACATTGGAGGGAGTTGGCAGGGGAAATCTTGGAAAAACTTGGAGTGGAGGAATCAGGATAAAGCTTGGTGGATAGAATAAGCAAATGTCCTTGATGCGTGATTGACGTAACCGTACTGGATTTGCCCTCTTTGGGGGAGTTATGGGGAGGGGTTCAGTAATTTGGCGAGTTTTCCAAGATTTCCCCTTCCAACTCTGAAAAATAAGAAAAAATGATGTATTTTTAACTTACGAAGGAGTGATGGATCTTAATGAAATTTCATATTTAGAAGGACCTCGTAATTCAGATGTCTTGTTTTAAATCTCAGCCCAATCCAGCGTAATTGGGGGGGGGGGCACCGGAAATCTTTGAAAATACTTAAAGCGGTGAGATCAGGATGAAACTGGATGGGAAGAATAAAAACCTGTCTAAGATACGTGACTAACATAACCGGACCGGATCTGCTCTCTTTGGTGGAGTTGGGGGGGGGGGATAATTTTGAAAATTGAAGTATTTGTAACTTACGAAAGGGTGGCCAGATCTTAATGAAATTTGATATTTAGAAGGATCTTGTGCTTTAAAGCTCTAATTTTAAATGCCGACCATATGCTGTGACATTGGGGGGATTGGAGGGGGAAACCGGAATTCTTGGAAAACGTGAAAATTTGGGTATTTTTATCTTACAAAAAGGTGATCGGATCTTAATGAAATTTGATATTTAGAAGGAATCCATGTCTCAGAGCTCTCATTTCAAATCCCGACCAGATCTTTTGACACTGGGGGGAATTGGAGGGGGAAATCTTGGAAAACACTTGGAGTGGAGGAATTGGGATGAAGCTTGGTGGATAGAATAAGCAAATGTCCTTGATACGTGATTGACGTAACCGTACTGGATTCGCTCTCTTTGGGGGAGTTGGGGGGAGGGGTTCAGTGATTTGGCAAGTTTGGTGCTTCTGGACGTGCTAGGACGATGAAAATTGGTAGGTGTGTCAGGGAGCTGCACAAATTGACTTGATAAAGTCGTTTTCCCAGATTCGACCATCTGGGGGGCTAAAGGGAGAGGAAAAATTAGAAAAAATTAGGTATTTTTAACTTACGAGTGGGTGATCGGATCTTAATGAATTTTGATATTTAGAAGGACATCATGACTCAGAGCTTTCATTTTAAATCCTGACCGGTATTAAACCTCTTACTTTCCTTTTAAATCAATCTATTGATTCTCAGAATTTTGCTAGAGCTCATACCATATGAGCTCTTAGTTCTTGTTTTCCATCTTTTTTTACATTACCTTTTCCTCTTGTAAGATTTTTTTCTAGTGACCTCATTCCATGTTTTTTTCACTCTTTTTATGGTACTTGGTATTTACCAAGGATGATGAAATTTGGTTGGCGTATCAGGGACCAGACCAGATTAAATTAGAAATAGTCGTTTCCCCTGTTCGACCATCTGGGGATGGGGGTGGGGGTGGGGGAATGTTTAATTCAGAAAAATCAGAAAAAACGAGGTATTTTTAACTTACAAACAGGTGATCGGATCTTAATGAAATTTGAAATTTAGGAGGATATTGTGTCCCAGAGCTCATATTTTAAATCCCGACTGGATCCGGTGACATTGGGGGTAATTGGAGGGGGAAACCTAAAATCTTGGAAAATGCTTAGAGGGGAGGGATCAGGATGAAACTTGGTGAGAAAAATAAGCACATACCCTAGATACGTGATTGACATAACCGGAACGGATCTGCCCTCTTTGGGGGAGTTGGGGGGTGGAGGGTTGAATCTGAAAAATAGAAAAAATGAGTATTTTTAACTTATAAAGGAGTGATTGGATCTTAATGGAATTTCATATTTTGAAGGACCTCGTAACTCATATGTCTTATTTTAGATCCCGACCGGATCCAATATCATCAGGGGGAGTTGGGGGGACTGGAAATCTTGAAAAACGCTTGGGGTGGAGAGATCAGGATGAAACCTGGTGGGAAGAATAAGCACAAGTCCAAGATACGCGACTGACATAACCGGATCAGATCCGCTCTCTTTGGGGGAGTTGGGGGGGGGCAATTCGGAAAAATTAGAAAAATGACGTATTTGTAACTTATGAATGGGTGATCAGATCTTAATGAAATTTGATTTAGAAGGATCTTGTTCTTCAGGGCTCTTATTTTAAATCCTCGACCAGATCCAGTGACATTGGGCGAAGAGGTTGGAGGGAAACCAGAAATCTGGGAAAACGTGAAAATTGAGGTATCTTTGCCTTATGAATGGGTGATTGTATCTTCATGAAACTTGCTGTATTTTACAATCTTATGTCTCAGATGCTCCATTTTCAATTCGAATCGGATGGGGGGACATAGGGGGTTGGAGGGGGGAAACAGAGTGGAGAGATCGGTATGAAACTTAAGGAGAAGAATAAGCACAAGTTCTAGATATCTGATTGACATAATTGGAACGGATCCAATCTCTTTGGGGGGGGGGATTTCCAGTGCTTTGGCGAGTTTGGTGCTTCTGGACGTGCTAGGACAATGAAAATTGGTAGGCGTGTCAGGGACCTACACAAATTGACATGATTTCAGTCGTTTCCCCGATTCGACCATCTGGAGGGCTGGATGGAAAGGAAAAATTGAAAAAATGGGGTATTTTTAACTTCTGAATGGGTGATTGGATCTTAATGGAATTTTATATTTAAAAGAACCTCGGTCTCAGAGCTCTTATTTTAAATCCCGAGTGTATCTGGTGATATTGGGGGAGTTGGAGGGGGAAAACAGGAAATCTTGGAAAACGCTTAGAGTGGAGAGATCGGGATGAAACTTGGTGGGAAGAATAAGCACAAGTCCTAGATACGTGATTGACATAACTGGAATGAATACGCTCTCTTTGGGGGAGTTGGGGGGCGGGGGGTTAATTTGGACAAATTAGAAAAACTGAGGTATTTTGAACTTAAGAGCAGATGACCAGATCTTAATGGAATTTGATATTTAGAAGGAACCCATGTCTCAGAGCTCTTATTTTAAATTCTGACCAGATGTGGTGACATTGGGGGGAGTTGGAGGGGGAAACCGGAAATCTTGGAAAACGCTTAGAGTGGAGAGATTGGGATGAAACTTGGTAGGTAGGATAAGCAAATGTATTAGACACTTGATTGACGTAGCCGGACTGGACCCGCTCTCTTTGGGGGAGTTAGGGGGATCCAGGGCTTTGGCGGGCTTGGTGCTTCTGGACGTGCTAGGACAACGAAAATTGGTTGGCGTGTCAGGGACCTGTGCAAATTGACTTGATAAAATCATTTCCCCGATTCAAGCATCTGGGTGCTGAAGGAACAGGAAAAATTAGAAAAAAATGAGGTGTTTTTAACTTACGAGTGGGTGATTACTTATTTAGTTTACTTATTGGTACCTAGTGTTTTTGTTTTCAGTTTTTTCTAATTTTTTCATTTCAGTTTTTCTTTTTAGAGAATGAAGACTTTGAGCCTCCTCCAGTACCAGTCCCTAGACGCGTTGGTGATAAATGGGAAGGAGAAGATGAGGATGAACCAGTGAAGGTTAGTTATTTTATGCTTCATACCATCTGAGATTACTTCATGCTTTGTTTAATCCTCTTCCAAATATCATAATTGTTTCTGAGGTAAATCCCTTTTCCTGTTAATGGTGCCCAAAAGTTAATTACTACCTTGTTTATAGTTTTTAGATTTAGATATAAAGTTAATCGTTTTTTCAAATCAGTAATTAGATATAAAAAGAGATAAGAGCTCATATATGGCACTTGTGACGAGAGGTCAGATCCAGTCTGTTTATGTCAATCATGCATCTAGAGCTTGTGCTTATTATTGAACTTGCCAAAGCACTAGAATTTCCCCCCGCCCTAACTCCCCCAAAGAGATCTGAGCTGGTCCGGTTATGTCAATCATGTATCTAGATATTGTGCTTATTCTTCCCATCAAGTTTCATCCCAATCTCTCCACTCTAGGCGTTTTCCAGGATTTCAGGTTCCCAAGATTTTCGTTCCCCCCCTCCATCCCCGAACGTCCCCGGATCCAATCCGAATTGAAAATGGAGCATCCGAGACATGATATCTTTCTATATATCAGGTTTCATTAAGATCCGATTACCTATTAATGAGATAAACATACCTCAATTTTCATGATTTGGATCTAGTTTTGGATCTTCTTCATGTAAAAATTGAGGTGGTCCAGGATTCCAACCTGAAACCTCTCACACCCTAAGCGAGAATCATATTGGTAGACCAGCAAGCCACACTTAAGAACAACAATCATTTGTTTTATTGGCAAATAAAATTCTTCTCAACTATCTCGTTTGCTTGCTCCCCTCAGATGGTCGAATTAGGTAAGCAACTATTTCCAATTTAATCTGGTCTGATCCTTAATATGCATGCCACCTTTCATTGTCCTGGCTTATCTGGGAATGCCCAAACTGGCAAAACCAGGACTGTCAGACAGACAGACAAAAATTGTGATCACTATATGTCACCTGGTAAATACCCAGTGCCATAAAAATTAGCTTTTAGATGAGCTTTTAAACAACTCTCTATGATGTTAGTGTTTTGCTAGCAATAAAGAACAAAAAAGAAAATAGAGGACACATTAGCACTATCCATGCAAAACTTTGATTTCCCTTGTTGTTCAAGGTGGGGCTGTAAGTTTCCTGTTTTGTGTTGTAATGGGTCCTGTGCCCCAGTCTTTAAAGAGTGATCCTGGGGTCTCAAATCTGCTGCCACATCCTCTCATCAGAAGCTAGCAAGGCCAACTCAAGGCGAATATCCTGCAGAGTCTTAAACGAGGAAGAATCAGGCTCTTTATTGATTATATTTATTGGCACAAAGAATGCAAACAAAAATATGACTTGTCCCAGGTAACTTGTTACAGACAAACAACATCGACGATTTACTAGTATATACGATTTACAAATAATAAGTTGATCAATTTTAGAGAATGCTTACACTCAGAACAATATGGTCTGTCCAAAATCCAATAAAACTGATGTATGTAGCAATATAATTTGCTACAGCTAAACACTGCAAATGTTAAGAGAACTCTGTTTTAGTTTTACTTTCTCTATTTATACTTTACTCCAAACCCTAAATATTGCTAGCTCTGACATCCTTGTTCACCACAACCTATCCAGTGTTTTGTCTCTATTGGAATATATATTGGAATATATCGGAATATATAATATATATTGGAATATATCGGAATATATATTGGATATATTGGAATATAAATACTCTGTTTTACAAGAACTTCCTGTTATTTATATCAGATTTATATATATTTAGATTTACTTAAATTAGATTTAAATTTATTTAAATTGTTCAATTACGTTGTATGGTTGTATGTAATAAAATATTGTAAATATTTTATTTAAATTAGAATTAAATTTATTTAAATTATTCAATTAGGTTTTATGGGGGGTTGTATGGTTGTATGTCATAAAATATTGTAAATATTTAAATTAGATTTATTTATATTTATATCAGTTCTGTTTTACAAGAACTTATTTATATCAGATTTAACAGACTAAGGGCTTGAAGACTAAAAGTCAAATGACTATTGACTTGTTTCAAAGGACTAAGGGGCTATTGAACATTTAATATACTCATTATATTAGGGTGTTCAACACTGATGATTACAATGACCTACTTTTCGTTTTGCTGTGATGCCTTTCTGGATGGGTTTCTGGCACTTTTTAAAAATTCCTGTCAATTTGTTTTCAAAATTACGTTTTACCATTAAAGCCTATATAAATAATAATTAACAATCCTGAACCAGCTATAACTGGTAATTTTTTCTCAGTCTACAGTAACATACTACTACATGAAACTTTTAGTTATATGGGCTGTTTTGAGCCCCATTAAGGGGTCAAAACAGTCATGAATCATTAATAATGACTCTGTGACTACTGTCACCATCTTGTTATGCTATCTTGTTTTCACGCATCTAGATAAATTCTTTATTTTTCCTATGTCTCACCCTTTCTTCTTTTTGCCTTTTTGCCTGTGGAGATATTGATTACAATTGTCCTTTTATTTAATTTCACTAATTATAAATTTGTTATTTTAGGATTCTTGGGAAGATGAAGAAGCTGAAGAGAAACCAGCTGAACCAAAAATACCTGAAACTAAAATCAGCAAAAAGAAAAAGTTGGAACAGAAAATTGCTGAAAAAGAGGTTTCCTTTTCTTATTTCTTTTGAGTTAAATAGGCAGTATCTAAATTAAGTGTTATTACTATGATAGAAGTATTTTATCACCCTAAGCCATAGCAGAATTTTACAGCTCGTGGAAGCTAGTGGGGTAGTCTCCCTCTCTTAGATTTAACCAAAGAATCCCTCTAGTAAAAATTGGATATGTAGTTAATAATAGATACTTTTTATATGTTGGCCCTAAACTAGTTGGCTCTGACTCATGCATATGTCCTTGTCCAGTTTGTAATAGTAAATTATTTTAAAGATAAAATAATTAGTTAACTTCAAGGTATTCATTGACTCTAGGCATGTGAACATTGTGCCTGGTGGTAAATATAATTTTATCCAACGAATTTTTGGTTATGTTTCGGGGTGGTTTAAGGGTTTTTTTCATCTGCATTTTAAGACTAATTTACGAGTTGGGGAAATATTTTTTAGCTTTTTAGACGAAATCGTCTTTTTACCTGCATTTCTATTACCAATTTACAAGTCGAAAAATTATTTTGGCAGAGGAGGGTTCAAAGTCTAATAAGAATTTGTTTTTGTATCCATATTTTCACAAGTTTGCATTTGCAATTTTTTTTTCTCCTTTTTTTACTGAAAATGCCAAAAAGATCTAATTTATGTGCATTATAATGCGTTATGGAATTTTCTTTTTTTGAATCAATCCAAATAGATTCTTATTTATATTTTTCCCTTCATTGAAGTTTCCTTTGCTGTGTCTACGTGTCCTGTAATTTTCAAGTGTGTCCTGAAAAGAGACAAAAAGAAAAAGAAATTAAATTTTAGTGCTAGTAATTGATAAAGCCAATTTTTATTCCGACATTTTTGGCCTCATTGATGTCCCCTTCGTCCAGCATTTGCCGTGAAGGTTTTTTGGCCCATTTCCCTTAGAATTGAGGAGTAAATTAAATAAATAAATAAAATCGCAAAACAAGCAAGGCACAAAACAAAGCAATGATTTACATAGGCTTAAAGTAAAGTATGTAAGAGAAAACAAAATAATTAAAATATCAACCATTTTTTGAATTCTGGACAGAAAAAGAAAAGGTTATGCATAGAGATTATTTTCAAGCTTTTGTCAAAAAATCATTTATTTTAATTGTAGCCAACTCAAACAACCCTTTAATTTGAATCTTAAATCTAATTTAGTGCTACAAAAACTTGGAAAACAAGTAAAAATTTACAATAAATCGTAAATTGTTTTTATGGATAAGTGTTAGTGTCTGTAACATTTATAAATGCGAATGTTACTTTGACGTAACTGTTGCATTCTAGACAGGGGTCTGACCACTTTGAACTATGGCTGAAATCGGGTTTATGGCAGAATTGATAAAAATAACGCAAGCTCATTTTGCGTAATGTTACAACTTAGTGTGATTTAGTCCAAAGCTGGTGCTAAATTATTTGTATAGTATTTTTAAATTAAACCTCGATTTTATTCTTTTCCAACTATCATATGTAAAAACTGTGCAATCATAACATACATTAGAGGTTAAAGTAGGCAAGTGCATGATTGCTTACTTTCATGGGTCCAATAATATTAATTATAATTTGGATGACAAATGCGCAAAAAACTAGAAAATATTGATACCCCCTCCTCCCCCCATAAGGTATGTCCCTGATCTGTACAAAACATCAGAAAGAAGAAGCAAATAGGGAATTCTGTTCAGTAGGCAGTGGAATTATAATTTGAATGAATATTTCGGCCCTATGTCCAAGGGCCGTCCTCAGCAAAGCATAAATATGTCAAAGAAAAGAGACTTACAATAACATACAACCATTAAAAGTAAAATTTTTAAAACAGTCCCAGTATCCTTACTTCAGCGAAGTTCAACCAGGACTGATAAATAAACAAGAAAGTTCTTTGAAATGAAAGAAAATAATTAAAAACACGTTACTATTGCTAATCTTACCATTTTGACAGCTAACCTCGGAGGTTTTTTTGTAGCTGGTTCTGTGTTAACGTCTACTCGTTTTTTAAATATTTTGTAAGATCGTTTTTAATTAAATTTGTGTATAGAGCATCTAGTAAATATTCCCCCAAGTCCCTATTTGGGGAAATAATATTGATTTCAATTGCTTCCCAATTAATCGGTTTTATGCCAAGTTGCTAATAAGGGTGGGTTTTTAAAAAAGTATTTCATGGCTAGGGTTTTCAAATACATGTGTGCTTAAAGCAGAATCAAAAGAAACATTAGCAAGATTAGAATTTAGAGCTTTGATGATATCATCTTTATGTTGAAGGCGTTTCTCTAAATTTCAACTACTAAGGTTAACTGTAAATTTCTATCATATGTATTAAGGTGATCTAAAAAAAAACCTAAGTTCATTTCCCCCATGATTCCAAATTGAAATCACGTCATCCATATAACAACCCTAAAAGATATGTTTCAAGAAATATGAATTTAGCGCCCAATTTTCAATCATGTTTTACATAAATATTCGCCAGTAACCTGGAGAGAGGTGCTCCCATCAGCAAACCCTGTATTTGCTGGTAAAAAGAATTACAGTACTGGAAACGCATTGAATACTTGTTACAGAGTTTAATTAAGGTCAATAAGATCTCGCAATCTATTCCCGTAGTTGAAACTTCTTTTAAATGATAATTTTCGTTCCTCTTTTTATAGTAATTGCTCAGATACTTCCATATCAATATTTGTGTACATATAAACAATGTCAAAACTACTTATAATTGTATTTTGTTTGATACTTAAGTTTTTGAGTTTTTTAACTAAATCTACCGAACTACATATATATGATTTTTGAGAATAAAGCAAAAGTTGGAAGGCTGTGCATAGCTATTTTCCAATATTCATGTCTTTTTCCATTATCTTTTTTTTTAATTGTTCCAATGGGTATCAATAAGACTAGCCCTAACTTTGTCTGGGTCGGAGATATATGTATAATATTTGTGCAAAGAGAACTCTAGAGAGGAAATTAAATCTTCCACAGGAACTTGTTTTGGAAGAAAAAAGAATTTCGGATGTTTTTCGAGAGTTTGAATTTTTTTTTGGTTCAAGAGTTTTATTGGACAGTCAGTCCAGGAGTGAATCTTCAAGTATAAACAGGGTTTTTTCTATTTAAGTTTTTCCTAGGACTTTAGACCTGGGGGTTTGTAAATTCTTTCCCTTTTCTTTGATTTGTCATACAATTGAAGTTCAATATTAAAGTCAGTATACCAGTATTCTGTTTGTTAATACTTCCATTATTTTCCCCGTTAAAGTTCTCACGCATGTTTTGAGGGAGGGAGTTGAAATTAAGAAACAAATACACAATGAAGTTGCTCATAGTAGAGATACAGTGAAACTTAGCCCATTTATAATAATTTTCATTATTAAAAAAATAAAAACCCTTCATATAATTTTTATTCATCAACTTCTTTTTCACAACTGATTTCTGGTAATATCATACCTGGTAAGTGATTAGCGATCGAAACAGCTTTACACAAAGTGACTTCCCCGGTTTGAATAGCCATTCTTTTAGCACTTCTATTTTTAATTTTAATATTTTTATTAATACGTTTATTTTGTTCATTACTTTTATTTCGTTCCCCTTCACTGTTGCTTCTAGGGGCTGCTTTTAATTTAGTATTCGTTTTGTGTTTGTTTTTTGCGTCCTTGGAACTTTAATCCATATATTTTATTTATTCTTGTATTTACTTTTGTGCACTGAGGACGGCCGAAGGGATGTATTGACCAAATTATCTGCGTATATGTTTCTCAATTTATCCTCATTTTTCTTCACAGTTGTTTTTCATTTTGTCAGTGTAGTCTGATAAGCAATTATTTACCCTAGTTAATTTTCAGCAAAAGAAGTACCATGAGGAATCCAGACGCCTTCAGAACGGCGATGAGGATGAAGAAGATATCGATTTAACCCCTGAAGAACGACTTGCAGAGAAACTTAGGAAGCAAAAGTTGCAGGAAGAATCAGATTTACTTATGGCTAGGGAAACATTCGGTATGATTCTTTTGATGTTTTTTCTTTATATTTATTTCAGCATTTTAGTTGCAGAGAAACTTAGGAAGCAAAAATTGCTAGGGAAACATTCGGTATGCCTCTTTTGATTTTTCTTCCTTATATTTGTTGCAGCATTTTAGTTGCAGAGAAACTTAGGAAGCAAAAATTGCTAGGGAAACATTCGGTATGCCTCTTTTGATTTTTCTTCCTTATATTTGTTGCAGCATTTTAGTTGCAGAGAAACTTAGGAAGCAAAAATTGCTAGGGAAACATTCGGTATGCCTCTTTTGATTTTTCTTCCTTTTATTTGTTGCAGCATTTTGCGGACTCTTAAAACGGTTGGATGGGCTGAGGCTCAGGCCCTAAAGACACGTTGTATCCACAAAGAAAATGTAGCACCACTAGGTGCTGGCCCATTGGTGGCCCTTGGCTCTGATATTCTGAGATGGGACTGGTATACATTTTTCTCCATTTGTAGACTGGCCTTCCTTGGTAGAATGAAGGTGTCCACCATTCTTTGCCCCATCTCGATTGCCCTGCTTGCCAACTTCGAACCGACTTGAACATGCAAGACTCATCTCCTAGGAGAGGTTAGTTGTATCCACTGCTTGTAGTCCTCGGACTACAAGTCCTCGGAGCCAGTACTAGCCAGAGAACTTCTTTCTTGCCCTCTGATTTCTCCTCAAATGAACTTTTCTTACGCCATTTTTTGGATTTCTAGGCGGATTCATTCCCTCCCTTGAGTTTAATTTTTGCAGCCATTATGGCTTTACATTCTTACGCTATTATTTTATGGCTCTTACGCCATTATTGGGATTTCCATGTGGATTCATTCCCTTCCCTGAGTTTGATTTTTGCAGCCATTATGGCTTTACGTTCTTACGCTATTATTTTATGGCTCTTACGCTATTATTGGGATTTCCGTGTGGATTCATTCCCTTCCCTGAGTTTCATTTTTGCAGCCATTATGGCTTTACGTTCTTACGCTATTATTACGTTACTATTTTATGGCTCTTACGCCATTATTGGGATTTCCATATGGATTCATTCCCTTCCCTGAGTTTCATTTTTGCAGCCATTATGGCTTTACTTTCTACGCCATTCTTTTGTGGCTCTTATGCCATTATTGGGATTTCCAGGTGGATTCACTCCCTACCCTGAGTTCGATTTTTGCAGCCATTATGGCTATTAGTCTATCCAATCTTGGTAGTGTCTTCCACAAAATAGCTGGCTCAAGGATATACACTGGGTAGGAGGATCAGTACCAGGACGGTGACTGAACTTAGCAGTAATAAGCTCCTATTACTCAGGGCACCGCGAGAAGGATGTCACTACTGCCCCTGCTTTTTATTATTTAGGCGATTTTTTTTTAAGTTTAAATGTATTTACGTTTGTTTTTTTCGGATACGCGGGTCCTTGAGAATATTCCAGAATTAATTGAATTAACTGCTTCTTATTATTTAAGCAGTGACTGAAATTAGCACTAATAAGCCCCTATCATCGTAGAGATGATGCTAGGTAGGAAGAACATTGATAAAGTGGATAGCTTCAATAACCTGGGTAGAGAAGACTTCTCTGAAAAGAAGAAGACTTCTCCCTGGGTAGAAGAAGACTTCTGGGTAGAAACTTCTTTTGGTAAAGAAGTTTTGTAATGCTGAGAAGGTGAAGTGGCTTGGACTAGGAAAGAATAAGGATGAAGAGATGTGCTAAGTAGCAAGAAAATTGATCAATTGGATGGCTTCACTTATCTGGGTAGTATTTTTAGTAATGATGGTAGGTGCAGTAATATAAAGTATAGCCAAGGTCCAAAGTGTTGTTGTTGTTTTTTGTTGTTTGTAAGTAACAAAATATTATTACGGCCAATAAACCGACATATTATACCGTGCCTCTAAGCCATATTCTACAAATGAAGGATGAGATATTGCCAAAGATAATTCTTTTCAGTCATCTGTCTAAGGCCAAGCGAAAAAGCTCGTTCCCCAATGGTTTAGGAAGAGACCATAGGAAAGGATTTAAAGGAAATTGGAGTCTTAATGGAGAGGTTAAAAATGAAGCTTCGAACGAATTCGGGTGGAGGAGGAGGCTCCGTAGCTCTGTTGGCCTAAGGCGGCTTGGTGCTGCCTTGAGTTGTTAGTAATAGTAGTAGTGGTAACGAATGCCTATAGGACGTGAATAATCTTGGATACAGGGGCCAAATTTGCCCCCCCCCCTTTGGACTATCGAATAACTCGGCAAAAAATGGCGAGTCAGAAATCAGAGAAGTATATTATATTACCAAACCGCCTAATCCTTCGATAAATATTCCCCCTCCCCCCAGTTTTCCCTGCTGTACCCGCTTACGTTGTAATATTTATTTCTGCATGATGAAATAACAGGCTGCGTATCTAAATTTATATTTTAGGTTGGAATGAAACAGCACCCAGAGGTGTATGTTCTAAGATGTATATTTGTATGATTAAATGCAAAGATAGCGTTATAAATTTATGCTATTATTTTACAGGCTTAGATGATGTAGCACCCAGTGGTGTAGTGGACTCACTGAACCCCTCCAACCCAGAAGAATTTTTAATAGCAAAAGATGCCTTAGTGAATAAGATCAAAGACTGGCAATCCCGACCTGGTTACAATGACTTCGTGGAGGGACTTATCAGAGACTTGTGTACTTCACGTAAGTAGTCATGAGGGGGTGTTGTCCCTTAACAGTAATTACACTGACACTTTTAACTGAGGGAAATGCGGCCAAATACGTATTGGAGCATGGAGACCCTTTTAAGAAATTCATGGTTTCCTATAATTTCAATGTAACATTCCTGTTATCTGCCTTATTAGCTTTAAATAAATGTTTAAGGTTTAATATGGTTAGTAACTTTATTGTATATAAATATAAATTAGAAAAATTGTTTAGAGTAGAGGGTAGGGGAGTATTAAAAAAACACAGAAGGCTTTCCTAGGTGACGGGTTGTGATCTTGTGACAGTGTTGTGGTTATCGTTTCGCCTGGAAACTCTAGGAACTATAGTTTCTGTGGGGTGTTGCTATGGCTTTTATGGGGTAGGGGCCGTCGTGCAAAAAGTGGGGTAGCAATGCCACTTGGCAGTTTTCGAATTTGTTGGCAGATATTACAAGTTGTGCTGCTAACGTGTCGACAGCTTTTGGAATTCTGCTACTGGCAGCTTTGGAACTTTTTCTATACCTGAGTAGGTACCTGTCTACCGCCAGTAGCTCGTGGAGTAAAAATAGCTACACGCACAGAAGACACAACTTTTTTCTTCTGTTTTTGACACGAACACATTTCCGCTATGCTTTTTTATTTTTTATGCCACATTGGAGGTAGGTCCAATTGTAACCTCTTTTAGATATATTTCGTCCAAATATTTGATTGACTCTACTGTTTTCTGGGATATTCTTTATCCCATGTTTTATGGGATATTCTGGGCTAATTTGGTTATAGTTATATGGCTAGCATTTAAGGCTGCATCTCGTGCTCAACAGAGCATATTGTAATAATTTGGTTATATTGGTTATAGTTATATGGCTAATATTTAAGGCTACTTCCCGCGCTCAACAATGCTTATTGCAATAAATCGCAATAATTTGTTGAATAAGTGTACTTATTGTGTTCTATTGAACGGGGTTTGAACATCAAAATGAAATCTTTAAAAAAAGAATAATATTCCTATAGATCCTTTGAAACTAACCGAAATTGTTGTTACAAAGGACAATTGCAGGGTATTGAGCCCTGAAGCACAATACGAAAATGTTAATTGGAATAAATGCCATTGAACGTAGTTTAATAATTGCAATTGGTTATTTAACGCCATAAACTATAATAATAATAAATAATAATAAATTATAATAATAATTTTTTATGAAAAAAGTTGTTGTTTGAATAGCTTTATCGTATTTCGTCTCTTTGTTATACGTATAGTATTAAAGGATATTTCCTGAAGGAGAATACAATGGTAAACACTATTATGGCTATTATATTTTGGCTGTTTTGTTAAAGCCCATTTTTTTTTTTTACTAAGATCTTCCTTATCTACTCTTACTTCCATCCGCCAAAATTTTTGTTTTTAGGCTTAAGTGCTGAGATTTTAGAGCTCACTAATGCCCATGATAATTGGACAAGGTGGGGAGCCTCCCCTCCTTATCCAAGGAGGGGAGGCTACCAGGTATCAAGTTCCGTGCGCTGAAATTTTTGTCCGACTCGTAAAAAATGAAACAAGAATACATGTAAATGAATTTCTGAAGCCTTTTTAAGTTTTGTTGTATTCTCATTTGGGGTTCCCATCTAGCCCATGTCTACTCGACGTTTTGCAGTCAAGTACAGACAGTTGAAATTTTTGTTTCTCGCCCAAATCCCTTGGCTTATAAATGCAAGTTCACTTGCATAAGAGTCGAGGCAGATTGCAGGAGGCCCTTGTAGGCCTTGAATTGGACTCGTTATTTCTATTCATATTCATTTCTTTGGCGGGGTAATCAGTTGTAAATAGATTGCCAAATTTGTCAACCTCCTGCTTCCCCCTTTCTGCGATCGTGAATTAACCAGAGAGAGAACCTCCAACAGGTTGAACCCAACCCACCGTGAATTAGCATGAGAGGGTTGACTCTAGTTCAGCGTTGTCGAGTGATAGCCATGAGAGGGAAAATTTTCAAGTAATTTAACCCGTAGTCAACCTGCGTGTGTTCCCCAGCGAGAACCTCCAACAGGTACGACTCTAGTTTGGCATTTGTGAAGGGACACACATGCACGGAAAGGTGTAGCATAAATGGCAGACAGTAACAACGGCAATCAAACGGATAAAAATTAACCCTTGACTGGGCTGCCCACTTAATTCAACAATCTGTCTTGGCTTTTTTCTACAATTTGCCATGACTTCCACTTTTCCCACAACTATTCCCTCTTTTGTTAAATTGGATACGGCCTTGTAATAGAGTTTATTTATTATAAAAATGGATATAGATCTATAATAATGCTTAGAGGTTATGACCTGTAAGTGATTAAACACAAGTTTAAAAAAAATCATTTCAATTAAATAAGGGCAAAAGATAAAAAACGAAAGGGGCGAAAATGGCACATGTCGCACTTTTAATTGTCACAGCTGAACAATATACAGATTTCTGTCTGAATGTTAAACGATCATAACTCACTTGGCAATTCTTCCTACATTAGATCCTCTAAACTAATTTTTTTTTTCTATATTATTTTTCTATTATTCTGTATCAATTTTTTTTCTATATTCTATTTATTAGACAATTAATATACTATACTATATATTATTACTATACAATAAGTATACATTTGATAATTAAAATACATTATTTAGAATTTCGGCAGTACCAATTGAATATAGCTTAATATCCTGTCTCAATGTTATTCAGATGTTATCAGATTTCTGTCTGAATGTTAAACGATTATAACTCATTTGGCAATTCTTCCTACATTATATCCTCTAAACTAATTTTTTTTCTATATTCTTTTTCTATTATTCTGTATCAATTTTTTTTCTATATTCTATTTATTAGACAATTAATATACTATACTATATATTATTACTATACAATAAGTATACATTTGATAATTAAAATACATTATTTAGACTTTCGGCAGTACCAATTGAATATAGCTTAATATCCGTGCAGTACTACTAATCCACTGGTAGCTTGTAAGAAGAGAGGCTGGTACATGTCTAATACTAAATCTTTGTCCAACCCTTATTATCAGCGACCTATGTGTCAAATAACATTAAGTTTAGTAACTGTGAAGAGATGTGAAACGCAAAGAAAAATATAGATGCAATAATTCATGATGATCATGATGAAAAGTCACAAAAAAAAATGCGATAAATTATTTAAAAGGCAAAATATATAATTGAAAATAAAATAAAAGACCCAAGAAGAGAGGAGAGGTAGGTGGAGAAAATGCACCAATCCTACGATGACACCTGTGCAGAAACACTATATTTTTCAGCAAATATTTTAGGAATTTATCACATTGGCCTAATCCCTAAACAAAATGTTGGGGGAGGGGAGGGGTCAAACCTAAATCTTAATCCAACCATTATTATCAGCGGCCTATGTGTCAAATAGCTTCGAGTTTCGTAACCATAAAGAGATATGAAACGCAAAGAAAAAAATAGATGTAATATTTCATGATGATTATATGTAAATAAGCATAATAAAATTCAGAAATTCTTGCTGAAGGCAGTGCCTTACTAATTCGTCCTGGTTATCGCCAGTCAAGACTTACATCTACATTCTGAATAACTTAGAGGAATTAAATGACTAGCGAAAGTTTTGACTAAGATATAATATAAAAATGACTTATATTATATATGCAAATAAGTATAATATACAAATGATATATAATTAGATATAATTGGGCATTAATATAGTTAGATATAATATACATACAATGTATAATATGTAAATAATTATCTGTATATTATTATGAAAATAATGTACAAGATACAAATAACGAAAATCAATAATATGGTAGACACGGATGTATCGTGGAGGAATACATTTTAAATAAGCTAAAATTTCCTAATGTCACCTAATCAAGCTAATAAAAGTTCTTCATTTTAGAATCATCTCTGCTACTAGTTTATTGAGGAGTGTATTTAGTTGATCTTTGAAAAGCTTAAGTAAGCGTAGGATTGCATCGTTGTGTTACGATGTTTTATTAAAATCGATAATTAACATCGTTATGTTAATCTTAACATTTTGTTTACCCCTAACTGGAAGAAACTATAAATAATTTCTGTGACCATAGTGCCTTTCCGTTTACAATTTTGAGCAAATGAAAATATAGAAAAACGGGTATAATATTTTAAACTAAGATAGTAGACAAAGACAATAACAAAAAAAAAAGAAAAAAAAAAATCCCAGTATTTCGGTTTCACATCCGAAAGCCTTTTCCAACGAGAAAAAGTAGCCTTAGCAAAACATGAAAAAACAACAACAACAAAAACAAACAAAGATAACAGCAGCACAAACGCTATATAAACGAGAAGGGCGAAAAGATAGATAGATAGTTACATGTTTATTACAACAAGAATTAAACCATTTAAACAAAAAGCGCAAATGCCTAATGGCATACTTAAGCGCGTGGTATATCACAAAAAAAAAACAACACACAAACAAAAGACAAAACCGTCGTTACTTCGGCTTAAACTAATTTGCACTTCATTTGAAAATCAAACTTCAACCCTCACAACGGAAAATATAATGGGAGACTAGCAACATGATTTCTTAATAACTTCAGAAATTTATTTCTATCATTACTATTTCTCACAGCTATTGGGATTCAATTCCAAACTTTTGGACCAATATGACGCAAACTAAATCCCGATCGCACCGTTGGCCTAATTTCAAAAGAGAAATCAGAACTATGAGATGTTAGGTAATTGTGGAATTGTGAATTTGTCGGGAATAATCTTGGGAAATTTAGTGAAAGTTGTCCAAAAACATAATTGTGGCAAATATTAGAAATGGCAATAAAATGATGTTGATGAACAGAGAAGAAACCAGAAGATCCATAAAGATGGCTAACTGAGGATCTATCATTAACATTAAACATTAATCTAAGGGCTTTATTTTGTAGAGTTTGAAGAGGTTTAAACGTTGAAGGAATAATAGATGCCCAAGCAGAAACACAATAAAGAAAATATGGATTAACAAAAGAAAAATATATTGTCTTTAAAATATTCCTTGGGAAAAAATGGCGTAAACGAGAAAGAATCCCGATATTTCGCGAGATTTTTAGAGACATTGTTTTCACGTGTTCACGGAAAGACAGGTGTTCATCCAAAATAATTCTAAGATATTTAAATTTACAAACACGTTTTAGTACCCTATCATTTAGATAAAGAGAAAACTGTTTAGTTTTCTGAGAACCAGATCGAGAAAACAGCATATATTGACATTTCTTCTCATTTAATGAAAGTAAATTTCTGGCATACCAATCCCCAACAGATAAAAGTGTGTTATTAAGATTATGAAAGAGTATGGATAAATCAGCATGGGATGCAAAAATAACAACATCATCTGCAAACATTACAATTTTACAAAGTGGTAATACCTCAAGCAAATCATTAATAAATGGAAGGAATAAGGTCGGTCCCAGGACAGACCCTTGAGGGACCCCACAACTTGTCAAAAAACTTTCCGAACGGATACCATGAATTCTATCATGACATTCAAGTTTTCTATCCGTAAGATAAGTTTTTATAAAATTTAAAGATTTTGAAGCAAAACCATATTTTTGGAGTTTCATTAACAGCAGACGATGGTCGACTCTGTCAAAGACCTTGACGACATCAAGAAATACCGCCAACGCATGCTGATCACTGTCAGTTGTATCATTTATCTCAAGCAGAAGTTGATGAATTGCCAAATCCGTTGATTTTCCTTTAATGAAACCAAACTGAGAAGGATGAAAAATATTTTTACCAATTAAATAATTATGGAGCTGATGGTTCGCTATCTTTTCCAAAAGTTTACTAAACACTGATAAAAGTGATATACGTCTATAATTTGAAGGATCACTAGTAATTCCGCCTTTATGTAGTGCAATAACATTAGCTTTCTTCAACAAATCGGGAAAAACTCCATGTACAAATCACAAATTATATAGTGGGGCAACATCAGTAGCTACCTGCTTTACTGTTCGAATAGAAAAACCAAATTCATCAGAAGAAGAACTATTTTTAAGCTTCATGATAATTTTTTTCACATGTTGGGGCGTCGTTTCGGAAAAATCAAAAGGGTTTTCAGTTTGATGATCATTATCAAAAGAAATGGTAGGGACATTTAACAATGGAGAAAAAAAAACCCGATTTAAGCTTTTTTCCTACTGAACTAAAATAGTCTCCCAATATATTCAAAATTTCTTTACGGTCAGTTACCTTCCTTCCATCAACTTCTAGGCAATCAACACTAGATTTAGATTTATGGCTAGGTCGAATTCTTTCATTAATCAATTGCCAAATTTTTTTTCATATCCGACTTATACTGAATAAAATTAACTTTATAATATGTTCTCTTTGCATATCTAACAATCGAATTTAACTTATTTCTATATGCTCTATATTCTTCAAAAGAGGCATCACTTGGATTTTTTAAATACCTCTTAAATTTTATATTCTTATTCTTAATTGAAATCAAAATTCCTTCGGTAATCCAAGGATCAATTTTTTTTTAATATTTCCCATGTATTAACTTAGTTGTAGTAGCCTCCTCTCTGAGCCGTATCATATCAGAAATAAATTTAGAAAATGCAACATTAACATCATTCGAACCATAAACTAGACTCCAATCGTTTAATTAGTTCACGTAGTAGCTTAAAATCAATCCACTCAAATCGTTTATGTGAATTATCATCTCTAGCATCCCAAGAACGAGTATAAACTCTCACTAAATCTAGAAGAACAATCACCGGGAAATGGTCTGACATATCAGATAAAATTACAGAGGATTTCAATGCTTTAACTGAATTAACAGAAAAAAATATGTTATCAATCAGTGTAGCTGTAGTATTTGTAACCCTAGTTGGGAGAGAAACGCTGGGAAGAAAACCAGCACACAGCATAATATTCAAAAATTCCTTATGAGTACTAAGATCTAAATTCAGCAAATCAAAATTAAAGTCCCCTGATACAATAACCGGTTTCTTTGACTCGCTGAGTTTTAAAAGAACCGACTCAAAAACCTCAAAAAATTTTTTCGGGTTACTCTATGGAGGTCTATATACTGAACCAAATATAAACGAATCAACACTCGTGGGGTTAATTTCCACAAATAGCGTTTCACATAAACCCTCTTCCCAAATTGATATATACTCTATTACACTAAAAGACCAATCCTGGCGAATAGAGATCACCTGTCCACCTCGTGCATTCAATTTCCTACTGCGAATTTCCTACTGCGACTTGATTAGTCGGGCCAGAGCAGTAAATTTCTACCAAATACGATTCAGAAATATACGGAGGATCCTTTCACGTAAAAACATTCTTTTTATTGAGTAACGTGCAATATGGTAGCCGTTGTGAAGTTTGATTCCCGTCAGAGCCAGGCTTGTTTGTGATAGAGCACACAGTCTAGGGGAGCTCTTTCTACCATAGCACAAGCAAAAGATTTGGAAAATGTTTGGAGCAGGCAGAAGTTTGCCACTATTATTCACCTTTCATCATAGGAACCTCGAACATAGACATAGGTGAAGAACTAGACAAAAACGTTTCACATATGGCCACAATATCTTTTGGACTAGATGATAGCAAAAACTTGAGTTCATTATACGCACTTTGTAAACCTTGAACATTAACATAAAGCACTGTGACCGGGAATTTACATCTGTCGGGCTCACACTCTAAAGTGCCTTCTGAAGTAAAATCATAGTCGGGTAAATTTTTAGCATAAGGCACATTTTCATCACCACCAAAATCGCATCTAATTTTAAACGGGAATCCAAAGAAGTCTGGAAGCGGTTCATATTACACAGTCACAAGGAAAACAAGAAACCACCATTTATTTATGCTATCGACGGCTCATTAGCGAAATCATGGATTTCAATTACATCACTAATCGATTTACACGGAATATTTTGCGAGCCCCTTTTCACATAAATATCTCCTCTCATGGTCCACACGTTCTTCTTGTTGAATTTGTTGCGCGCTAGTTTGAAAACTTCCTGCCTTTCTTTGGTGAGGGCCTCGTTGACAAAAATAAGCGAACCTTTGAGCTTTTTTCGATTACGCAGGATTTCGACAGATGTCACTTCAGATACAAAGGTAAGCTCAATTGGCACCCGAGACTGGTCAAAAGACCCTAAACGCCTTACAGTCTTGACCATAGTATTATTAAGATGGAGTCCCATATATGCATTCAGACGATCTAAGACTTATTCGCCTAGAGTAGGTAGGTCCCGAGCGGTCGTTTCAATTCCAGAAACAATGATCTTGTTAAGAAGAGAAGTCTGGCTAAGATCATAAAGTTTAGTTTCTAATTTTTGAATTTTAGCACCATTTTAGGCGATTTTGCACTTCAAGTCATTAAGACATTTCTCAATTTGATCGAATTTAGGCTGGAACTGTAGTTCTATGGCTTTATACACAGCCTGTGTTATAGTGTCCAAAAATTCATTTCTAAACTGCTTTGGAGACACGGTGTCTAACTTCGCAAACTCATTATCTACCTGTTTTCTGATCTCATCTTCTATTCCTTCGCGCAAAGTCAACAGATCGCTTTGCAGTGACAAAACTGAGTTCGATAAGTCATCAGGTAGACCTTCCGAATCCTCCATGCACAGCTTAATAGCCCTTTGAACATTTTTTCGCCCATCCTTTAATGCGTCAGCATGCTTTGTTAAGTAACGCCAAATATTCTCCGACGTCACGATCTTAACTTCATCACTACCATAACAGGTAACCTCATAATTACAGCCACCGTTCTTGATACGTATCACTTGCGTGATTTTACATGGCCAAAGTTTGTAGTATCGAAACCGAGCATACGCTCTATCTCCCGCTTGCATAGCTCCGGAGGCAAACAAAGTCAACTAGCAGGAAAACACTTCAATATCGCAAGGGGGGCTTCTTCTCGTATTCCTACGCCTCTCCAAAGAAAAAGAAAGCTTGCATTTAGTTCAAAGGATGCTTTCTTGCATCCTAAAATGCAAGAAAGCTTGCGTTTAAATCAAAACCCAAGATCACGTAGCAAAGCACAAGACCAAGATGTCTGCTATTATAAACGTTTTTCTTTGGCTAATTTCTTAAAAAATTATGTATATATTTTTTTATTGTTGATAAATGCTTCCGGATGTAAAGCCGAAATATTCACTTTTTTAAAATATGCTTTTCATTGTCAATGTACTGTCTTAAGTAAAAACATTATAACTTTTTGTGTTTTCATTTGTTTTAACACATAACTAAATTTAACCACTTTCGGAAATTGTGCCACATTTTTTAATGTGGCACTCATTGACTGCGCCACAAGTTCTCTAGTCCCGTGTGAATCAACTGTCAAATTGTTGTTCAAAACGGCGAGAAAAAAGTACAATTTAAGAACTCAGGTTAATTATTCTTCTTGTTTTGGGCCGTGGGGGGTTGCTCAAATGAATATTACTTTATTGTTAGTGTAAATTGAATAAGTAAAACTTTTTCCAATATGATTAAACGCGAGCTTTGAGATGCGCAAGAAAGGCCTTACGGTTGAGTCTCCCTCTGGGAGATTCCTGTAGTGTCTGCATCTATGAGAGTGTTAACTTTGATCTTATATGATTGGACAAACATCTGTAGGAGTTCTGTTAGATTTATGTTAGTTTTGTATTTAGATAATTTGCTTTTTTCTTTTAGTGGATGTTGACCCTCTCAAGAAGATCAGTTTAGTCACAAAAGCATTTTACGAGGAGAAGTTGAAATTGACAAAACCACCAAAGGGAAAAGCAAAGGGGAAAAAAGTTGCTACATTGAAGCTAGACAAAGATAACGTAAGTACTTACTGAGTGGCGGTTTTAGGGGAGGGGTAGAGATGGTGCTTGCCCTGTGTGCAGAAATATTAGGGGTGTAAAATTTTAAATAAATAATCTAACGGTGATAATCATTTTGAAATTTTATTTTTACTAAAATAAAGTAGATGATGCATTTCAATAATCAATAAGTTGTTAATTAATTAGTAAAATAAATTAAAACGAAATAATTCGAATTAAATAACTTAAAAAATGGTTACGGCATAAATTATTAGTTAATTAACAAATTGAAAATAGTTTTGTCAATAAATGAAAATAAAAAAAATGGCCTGAAAATTATGCGAGAGACGGTGGGGGGGCACTAATCAAGGTTTCGCCCCGGGAGGAAAAGAGGCCGGAATAGCCACTTTACTTACTTGGAGCTGGACCAGACTTTTTCCCTGTCACATTCATCTAAAATTCGGATGTTTCGTTTGAATTTGTTTGACTGTAAGCTGGAATTCCAAGAGCTAGAATTATGACATTACTTAGGTTTTTTTCTTAGAAAGGGGTCTAAACTTACATAAAACTTTTCTAATTTTCATGTTTCTGTCGTATTTTTCTGTCGAAAATTGTTGTAAGTTATAATAAAATCCAACTAACATATTTAAGGGAAGGTTTAACCAACACATTTGTTAAAAAACTGAAACTTCGGAATTTATTGAGAATCGAATAAAATAAGGAAAAACGAATTGCACTAATCGATCAATGGTGTGAATTCAAGCACATTGGCTGGCTAAACAATCTCAATATCGTACAAAAACATATATTATAGAAATTTCAATAGAAAGTCTCATTTAAAACATAAACAAAATTTTGACTTTTGTTCTAATTCTTTAAGAACGACTACTGAAATACAATGGCTGTTTAATTAGAATAATAAGGTTTATTTTAAAATTCTAATGAAAAACTTTAGCATAAAGAGTGAGGTCTTGAGGAGGAAGCAACCCCTTTCGTATGCCCCAAATTATATGGTTCCCATATATTCTGTCACTTTTCTTTGTCTTGTCTCACGCTAAGCTGAAAGAAACTAACGCAGAAACAGGTTTGTTCTCGATTTTTACATAGCGTAAACTTAAGTGAGTGGCGTATAATACACAAGTAACAAAATTCCTTCCCCCTACGGAATAAAAATAAAGCTCAAATAAAGTCTTCAAATTAGGAAAGCCTTATATTCCACGGGGGGGGGGGGGGGTAAACGGTTAGAACCATATATTTATGTAAGAATACGTTTCCATTTGTTAATTTAAAGTACAGCAAACATGTCGGGCGGGGTGCTTAAACCCTCATCACACCAAGCGAGAATAAATTATCGCCATTCCTTTTGACTACTAAATACTTTACGTACGGAAAACGAAGCCGCCCTCCTCTTTAACACTCAACATCGAAACGAAATAAAATAAAATATAAGTAATAAATATTCATTTCCACGTTTAAGGTGTTTCCTTAACATACTTGTAAAATTATATTTATCCTGAATTAAACCTACCTGAATTAAGTAGTTGGAATGGAGTATTTTTCAGACTACACTGTTTTCCATTTACACAAATTAATTTGGAATAAAAGTGGAACAAAACAAAAGATGAAAAAAAATTAGATAATAAAAAAATCTGAATATTTTGACTCTCGGTCCATGAGCCTTTTTCAACGGAAAAGAAATTGAAGTAAAAAGAAACAGTTTTCAAAAATAGAATCACCTAAAAAACTACAACCAACTCACAAAAGAGAAGAAGAAGAAGCAGCAAAAACAAACAAATAAATGCAAATCACATTTTAAACACTTCCAGAACGGCAAATTTGTTTTTTGTTCTTTTTTTCGTCTCTTGTGCGTTGTTTTGTAGTCTTTTAGATGACATTATTTTTTTAGCTGTTTATTTTTCCTTCATTTTTTCATTGAAAAAGGCTCCCAGACAGAGGATCGAAATTTTCGTTTTTTATTATTATTTTAAGTTCTGGATTTTTTTTATCTTTGGTTTTGTTTCACCGCTTTATTTAAATTTAACTTGTTTTTCTCTCTTAATATTTGGATCAGATCAGACCTGGGCAAAGAAAATGTCTACCTCAAAAGATATTTACGTTTGCGTAGCTTCATATTTTAAATATCCCAATATGCATTGATACCATGAAAATTTGTCTGATTCTTAAAATAATTTCTGTGTCAGATTTTTTTTCGAGAAACCGTATTTTTTTTTTAGATTTTATTTAATCGATAAATTAAGCAAGAAAAAAGGGTTTTTAATTTCGACAAAGCAGTGAACAAAAAAATAAAAACAAAACTACACTTCAACTAAAAAAAAAAATCCGAATATTTCGGAATATTTTTTTTCTCAAAGGAAAAAAAAATATCAACATTTTTTTTGTGTGTCTTATGTTTTAAGAAACATTTTTTTCTTCTTTTTTGTCGTTTGTTTATTTTTTTTGTTGAGAAAAGCTTTTTTGTTCACTGCTTTGTCGAAATTAAAGCCTGTTTTCTCTTGTTTAATTTTTCGTAAATGGAAAAATAGTGTGGTCTAAGAAATTATTTATTTATTAGATAATTAATATACTATATTATGCATTATTATTATACAATAAATATACACTTGATAATTAAAATACATTACTTGGACTTTCGGGAGTACCAATTGAAGATATCCGTACATAATATCTGTGTACATCCGTATCCGTATAATATCCGTACTTAATATCCGTACAGTGCTACTAATCCAGTGGTAGCTTGTAAGGGAAGAGGCCGGTACTGTCTACCGCGGTAACTTTATTCATTTATAGTATATATATATATATATATATATATATATATATATATATATATATATATATATATATATATATCCCATTAAATCCCAAATTAAATCATTTCTAGAAAAAGTAGGAATGCCTTATTTATGGAATAATGGTCTTTGCTCTAGTGATGTACCAACAAATTTAGAAAGCCAGGTACGATTTATAATAGAGAGTCAGGAAATTCAGCATTGGCAAGGGCTGGTTTTAGATTCTACAACCCTACAACATTATAATCAGGCAAAACCTAGTTTTGGAGAGGAAGTTTATTTTAAATTTAATTTACCGGCTATGATTCTACGTCGTTGGATTCAGCTTAGGGCGAATTGTCTTCCAATCCAGAACAGGAAAAAAACTTTCGACAAAAATAAAATGATAGTTGGTCCTGATAGGCGGTATGTTTGTCCCCTTTGTAATGATGACGATGAAGACTTGGATCATTTTCTCCGGAAATGCCCGGTGCTCTTGGATTTACGGGAAATTTATTTGCATGGGATTAATTTGATGCTTCCGGGTATTCTACAAAATAGTAACCCAACCACAATATTTCGAGTGAGAGTATATATAGATAAATCCTTAATAAGAAGAAACAGTTTTATATGACTATTTTCTTTTGTTGTTAGATTAGGCACTTTTTGCGTTGAATTCTGTTTTTTGTGCGTGTTTGTAATTCGTACTGTTGTTATTTTCCTTGCTTGTTTGTTATTTATTTATATTTTTGTGTGTATATGGCCCATGGGCTTTTGAAATACACCTATCTATCTCTCTATCTATCTATATATAATATAATTTATTAATTTAAATTATTAATTTATTTTTGTGTTATTAATATATGACTTTATTCAGTTGAATAAAACGATCAACTTTTTTTTCAACTGAAAGTAAGGCAAGTAGTGAAGAATTAAAAATCAAGCGGTTGTGGGCAGCGGCTAATTGTACAAAATGCCAAGACAGATAGTTCGATTGAGTGAGAGGCAAATCCGGGATTACCCCAAATTAGGATTGTATATATAAAAAATTCCGTTCATTTGTTAATAGATAAATCATCTATTATCCGTCCATGCGTCATTCCTTGGGCAGAACTAAGGTAGATAGTCATAGAACTACGATACTAATAGAACCTATAGTTTTCCAAATGTTTGGTTAAATGGCCCGGGTAAACGGCTGGAGTAATAATTAACACTTACAACGAACAGGAATTGTTACTTATATGAGGAAGACACATCTCTTGACTTTTTCGTCCAATTATTTAAGAATGACTCCCGAAACACTATTAGACTAGTAATCTTTTTCAAGAGTTATAAAAAAACTTTAGTGTAAAGAGCGTGGTATTGAGGATGGGGTAACCCCCCTCATATACGTAATAATTTCTGTTTCTTTTAAGTTCTAATATTAGTCCTTACTCTCAGCAGAAAAAAACTTTTTTTGTTTTATTCCTGATTGTCTTTAAAAAATGCCGGGAAATCTGGCTTCCCCTTCATGGAAAATTCCCTTCCTCTAAGAAAAACTAATAAAGTTTTATTTTAATGTTTTTAATGTTTTTAAATGTTTTAGTGTTTTAATAATTAAATGTCAATTAATAAAATAACAATAATAAATAATGTTAGTAATAAAGTAAAATAAATGTTTAAATGTTTTAATGTTTTTTTAAAAATGTTTTAATGTTTTTAAATGTTTAATAATGTTTTAAATAATGTTTTTTGATGAAAATCAAGCAAATATTTCGACAAGGACCTCCGCCAAATCGTCCCCAGTGCTAAAAAAAACGAAAGCAAAAAACAACATTTTATTATTATTTTTTTTTTTGTTAGCACTGAGGACGACTTGGCGGAGGTCCTTGTCGAAATATTTGCTTGATTTTCATCTTCATATTTTGCTACCAGCTGACAAAATCCTCGTTTTCTCATCTATTTGATTTTATTTTTCATTTATTATATCCTTTGCTTTCTTCGTTTCATACTGATCTATTCTGAAGGGTGACAGTTTTATTTCTTTTTTGACATATAATTTGTTGTGTCTGATAGACATAGTTCAATCACATGCATAGCGGAAGTAGTATTCAATCCTGGCCCTCTGTTCCCCAAAATATTAGTATTTTCATTTTATTTTACTGGTGTTTTTAATAACAATTTGGAATTAAAATGGAATAGTTGTGGGCATCAAGTCATGGCTAATTGTAGAAAAAGCCAAGAGAGATAGTCCAATTGAATGAGAAGCAAACCTGGCATTAATCCCCCCCCCCTTATTAGGATTGTATAAAAAAGAGGTTAGTTCATTTCTTAATAGATATGTCTATCTATTATTCGTCCATGCGTCATTGCTAGGGCAGTAGAACCATGGCAGATAGTCGAGCTAAGATAGTGATATAACCTATAGTTTTCCAAGTGTTTGATTAATTTGGCTTGGGTAAACCGGTAACTTGGGTAATTTGCCATAACAATGAGCAAATTAACATGCGTAGGGCCGATAACCCCCTTGCCTTCTCAAAACCAGAACATAATTTGCGCTTTAATGAAAACAAAAACCAAATGACCGTATATTGTGAGTATAATTAACGTATACTGTTATTTATTTTTTAAGGTTTTCTTTTTTTTTTATAAAAGTAAAAAAAGGTAAAACAGTTAAAACTTATTTTGTTTTCAATAAACCGCAAATTATGTTCTGGTCTTGAGAAAGAATATGGGTTATTGGCCCTTGACCAAACCTGGCATTAGTTTTCCCCTTATTAGGATTGTATAAAAAGGAGGTTAGTTGATTTGTTAATAGATATGTCTATATATTATCCGTCCATGCGTCATTGCTAGGGCAGTAGAGCCAAGGTATTTAAATCTCGTCCCTACATATATGAAAGAATATGTTTTACAAATATCATCTTTTACAAATTTACTGTTACCTTCCCTCATCAGCCCGGTCACTTCTAATCTTTTTATGGCACTTGGTATTAACCAAGTGACATATAGCAATCGCAAATTCTGTCGGTCCCGGTTTTGCTACTTTAGGCACTTCCAGGTAAGCTAGGACGATGATGGCAGGCGTATCAGGACCGGACCAGATTAAATTAGAAATAGTAGTTTTCCCGATTTGACCATTAATTCTGAAAAAATAGAAAAATTGAAGTATTTTTAACTTACGAACGGTTGATCAGATCTTAATGAAATTTGATGTTTGGAAGGATATCGTGTCTCAGAGCTGTTATTTTAAATTCTGACCGGATCTGGTGATATTGGGGGGAGTTGGGAGGGGGAAACCTAAAATCTTGGAAAACACTTAGAGTGGAAGGATCGGGATGAAACTTGGTGGGAAAAATAAGCACAAGTCCTAGATACATGATTGACATAACCGGAACGAATCCGCTCTCTTTGGGGTAGTTGGGGGGGGGGGGGTAATTCTGAAAAATTAAAAAAAGAGGTATTTTTAACTTTCGAACGGGTGATCGGATCTCAATGAAATTTGATATTTAGAAGGATATCGTGTTTCAGAGATCTTATTTTAAATCCCGACCAGATCTGGTGACATTGGGGGGGGGGGGGGAGGGGGAAACCTAAAACTTGGAAAACACTTAGAGTGGAGGGATCGGGATGAAACTTGGTGGGAAAAATAAGCACAAGTCCTAGATACATGAGATCAGCACCGCCGGTACGGACTGTAAAGTCTAATGCCGTATCCTCCTAGATACATGATTGACATAACCGGAACGGATCCGCTCTCTTTGGGGTAATTGGGGGGGGGGGGTTAATTCTGAAAAATTAGAAAAAATGAGGTATTTTAAACTTACGAACGGGTGATCGGATCTCAATGAAATTTGATATTTAGAAGGATATCGTGTCTCAAAGCTCTTATTTTAAATCCCGACCGGATCTGGTAACATTGGGGGGAGTTTAGGGTGGGGGAACCTAAAATGATGGAAAACGCTTAGATTGGAGGGATTGGGCTGAAACTTGGTGGGAAGAATAAGCAGAAGTCTTAGATACGTGATTTCCATAATTGGAACGGATCCGCTCTATTGGGGGGGGGGGTAATTCTGAAAAATTAGAAAAAATGACGTATTATTAACTTACGAAGAAGTGATCGGATTTTCATGAAACTTCATATTTAGAAGGACCTCGTAACTCAGATCTCTTACTTTAAATCTCAACCGGATCCAGCGTAATTGGGGGAGGGGGACCGGAAATCTTAGAAAATACTTAAAGCGGTGAGATCAGGATGAAACTGGATGGGAAGAATAAAAACCTGTCTAAGATACGTGACTGACATAACCGGACTGGAACTGCTCTCTTTGGGGTAGTTGGGGGGGGGGGTTAATTGTGAAAAACTAAAAAAAATCAGGTATTTTTAACTTACGAACGGGTGATCGGATCTCAATGAAATTTGATATTTAGAAGGATATCGTGTCTCAAAGCTCTTATTTTAAGTCCCGACCGGATCTTGTGACATTGGGGGAAGTTTGGGGTGGGGGAACCTAAAATGATGGAAAACGCTTAGATTGGAGGAATCAGGATGAAACTTGGTGGGAAAAATAAGCAGAAGTCTTAGATACGTGATTTACATAATTGGAACGGATCCGCTCTATTGGGGGGGGGGGGGCTAATTCTGAAAAATTTGAAAAATGACGTATTTTCAACTTACGAAGGAGTGATCGGATCTTAATGAAACTTCATATTTAGAAGGACCTCGTAACTCAGATCTTTTATTTTAAATCTCAACCGGATCCAGCGTAATTGGGGGGGGGGGCAGTTGGGGGGTACCGGAAATCTTTGAAAATACTTAATTCGGTGAGATCAGGATGAAACTGGATGGGAAGAATAAAAACCTGTCTATGATACGTGACTGACATAACCGGACCGGATCTGCTCTCTTTGGTGGAGTTGGGGGGGGGGGGGGTAATTTTGAAAATTGAACTATTTGTAAATTACGAAAGGGTGACCAGATCTGAATGAAATTTGGTAGTTACAAGGATCTTGTGCTTTAAAGCTCTAATTTTTAATTCCGACCAGATCCTGTGACGTTGGGGGGATTGGAGGGGGAAACCGGAACTCTTGGAAAACGTGAAAATCGGGGTATTTTTATCTTACGAATAGGTGATCGGATCTTAATGAAATTTGATTTTTAGAAGGAATTCATGTCTCAGAACTCTTATTTCAAATCCCGACCAGATCTTTTGACATTGGGGGGAGTTGGAGGGGGAAATCTTGGAAAACGCTAAGTAGAGGAATCGGGATGAAGCTTGGTGGATAGAATATGCAAATGTCCTTGATGCGTGATTGACGGAACCGTACTGGATTCGCTCTCTTTGGGGGAGGGGTTCAAGGATTTGGCGAGTTTGGTGCTTCTGGACGTGCTAGAACGATGAAAATTGGTAGGCGTGTCAGGGAGCTGCACAAATTGACTTGATAAAGTCGTTTTCCCAGATTCGACCATCTGGGGGGCTAAAGGGAAAAATTATAATAAATTAGGTATTTATAACATACGAGTGGGTGATCGGATCTTAATGAATATTGATATTCAGAAAGATATCGTGACTCAGAGCTCTTATTTTAAATCCTGACCGGCATTAAGCCTCTTATTTTCCTTTTAAATCAATCTATTGATTCATAGAATTTTGTTAGAGCTCATACCATATGATCTCTTGGCTCTTAGCTCTTCATGCCTCGTCTTTAGTGCCATATGAGCTCTTAGCTCTTGTTTTTTTTCATAACATCTGTTGTGTCCTATAGACATGGTTGAAGCACATATGCAGGAATAGTATTTCAGCTTAGCTCTCTGCTCCCCAAAATATTCTTTAGATTTTCTATTTTTTTGTCACTACAAAAAAAATATTTACAAATCTCTTCTTAAGCAAATACACTGTCGCTTGATTTGTTAAGTATTGATTTGTTAAGTCCTATAGACATGGTTGAAGCACATATGCAGCACGAATAGTATTTCAGCTTAGCTCTCTGCTCCCCAAAATATTCTTTAGATTTTCTATCTTTTTGTCACTACAAAAAAAATATTTACAAATCTCTTCTTAAGCAAATACACTGTCGCTTGATTTGTTAAGTATTTCTTAAGTACTTCTTAAGTATAAGTTTGTCAAATATTGTTTATTTTTGTTCGATATCTGATTGGCTTTTTTTTCTAGACGTACTACGACGAAGACTATGGAGGTGATTATGACGACTTTATGTAGGAATTTTGGAATTAAATAGTTCAGACAAGAAATTAACTTTACGTGGTTACATTGATGTACTCAAATATTTTCGCGGAATTTTTTTTTTTACTGTGAAGGGTTTGTGAATTGCATCACTGTTTTTTTCTGTGAAGCTTCGTTATTTGTGAAGTGCCTATCAGCTGTAAAGTTTTCATGAAGGCTGTAGACTATATGTAAAGCTTATGTGTCATGTTATGCTTTTATCTACAGTTGAAGTAGTTTTGACTTATCAATGTGAATGAAGGACTAAATGCCGGGGACGGGATGGGGCTATTTACTTAACTTTATGTAAACAAACAAAATAAGAAATTTCATTACAAAACAAATAAAATATGCCGAATTTGTTTTTATTATCCATTAGAAAGAACAAAGTTCAACGCTTTCATAAATCATTTTGAATTAACAGGGGAATTAATGTAACAAAAAAAAAGGAATGTGAAAAATATACACAAAACTCAAAATAGAAACTCGGAAGGGTTAGTTGTAAAAAGCCAATATAATTAGAAAGAGGGTGTAAAACTGCGAAATTTGGCAAAATTGTTTCCTCTTCTCAAACTAGAAGGGATAGAGACTCAAAACTGCAAAATATAGAGATAGAGATTACAAAATCAAAAACTGCACAGTGGTTTCAATTTAATGCAATTTTTTAAAAATTAATATTAAAGGGTTGGGGTAAGGACGGAGGGGCAATAATTTTTCTTTGGACAGAGGTAAGGGTAAAAAAATTCCTTCAAACATAATTTGAATACATTCTTTCATTAGGGCACGTTAAAAAAAGCCTTATTAGGATGAACTTGTCTAAATATATTTCATGAATAGCATATGTAACTTTCGTGAAAGTTACAGGTAGTTCAAACGAGGCTATTATTTTATGGTTAATTTTGTATAAAAGAAATTAAAAAGAATTAATCAAGACAAAATAAATTATAGCGAAATATATCGGTGAAATTTAATTTTATACTGTGGGTTTGATTACATTTTTAACGATTCATTTATTTATTCCTGTAAAATTTCGAAGTTCCTCGGGCATTCTGGCAAATATGTATGTTTTTGTACCTAAGGTACCTCTTGGCCTGTCGGCTTCAGGTCGTAAGTTTTAAATTGTTAGGATACAAAAAGTTTTGGCCCATTTCTGGGCCCCATTTTTGTACCTCCTGTATGATATCTTAAACCAGTAAAAATAACGAAAAGGTATATTTTATCTTATTGATTCTCCAAAGTGAAAATTTAAGTTATGAAATAGAAAGCAATGTGTATCAGTCACAAGATTTTTTGAAGTAGTCTGTCAGTTTTTCTGTTGTTGTTACTATACGTCTGAATAAGTATTAAAATGAAGTGCCGAGTATTGAAGGGTGGAAATTTTGAAATATACCATGTGTTCAATTTGGTAATCTAATTGTGTAGTAAAATTGTAAATTTGATGATAAACACAAGTTCAAATAGGAATAAATCCTTTTATTAGACGATGAAAAAAAGCAATAAAAAACATATACTGGATATTTCGATCACATGTATATTGATCGGCGTTTCTGCTGATGACGATCACTGTACATGTGATTGAAATATCCAGTATATTTTTTTTATTGCTTTTTTTCACTGTCTAATTAAAAGATTTATCCCTTTTCGAACTGTTGTTTATCATCAAGGAAAGGTAGTGTAGTCTTTGAAATTACCTACTGTTAATTTGAGAATCTAAAATTGGAATTTCATTATAGGATTATTAGTGAATGCTAAACTATTAACATCGGTAAAAAAAAGTCAACTGTCGGAATTAGATTGACAATTAAATAGCTCTCTGAGGAATACTCAATTAATACTATTATTACTAACAGCTCGCAGCAGCACCGCGCCCCCTGAGGCCAACAAAGCCGCGCTCACTCCTCCTACCTCAATCAATTTAAGGCTTCATTTACCACCTCCCATGAAGTTGCGATTTCCTTTAATTCCTTTCTTGTGACCTCTTCGCATCTCATTGGGGTACGGCTATTTTTTTTTCTTTTGGCCCCAAATGGACGGTAAACAAGAACAATGTGTGATTATCTGTCATCCTTCACCGTGAAACTTATCCTGGCTATCTCAAACTTTAGTTCATTATAGCCCCAGAAAGGGGCTAGGAAGGACCTTTTTTGACATAAGGTAGTCAAATGAGTAACCAAATCGGTGAAACTTTAAACTGTGGGCTAGAAAGCACCTGTTTTTGACATAAGGTCAATCAAACGAGTACCGAAAACTATCAAACTTTAGTTCATTATAGCCCTAGAAAGGGGCTAGAAAGGACCTTTTTTTGACATAAGGTAGTCAAACGAGTAACCAAATCTGTGAAACTTTAGTTTATTATAGCCCTATAAAGGGCTAGAAAGCGCCTGTTTTTGACATAAGGTGAGTCAAACGAGTACCGAAAACTATCAAACTTTAGTTCATTATAGCCCAGAAAAGGAGCTAGAAAACACCCGTTTGTGACGTAAGTTTAGTCAAACGAGTACTGAAAATTGTCAAATCACTATATCCGAAGAAAAACTAGAAAGCTTCTTTTTTGAGTTAAGGTTTGTTAAACGATTTCACAAATCTATTCTTAGATAATTTTTTTGTAAAACATTGAACAAATGTCCCTTTACCTTTCGAAGCACCCACGCTTGGTAACCATAAATGACCACTGTCAATACTCACTTGATTTATCCCTAGTAATTTGAAATATTTATAAAAATAAACTAGGCAAGTTCTAACCTCTGAACCATACATGCATACATATTTGAATTTTAAAGGAAGGGGGGTCTGAAACATTTTTAGGTAAGACAACCAAATGTCTCAAGAAAGATCGGTACTGGTCAAATATAGGAACTCATTAAAAAAAAGTGAGGGAAGATTATTGCAGTTCCCACCCTTGTGCGGATGTGTTCTAGTTATATTTAAGTACTAAAGAGATAGGGGTGCGCCAAAATTTGGCCCAAGAAGGTTCAAAAACCAAAATTGGCTCTGTTATAGCTCTTCATTTTGTTCCTTCAAGGTTTACATTTGTATGCATATACGGTCTCTAATTTTATTGCTTGATTTTGCAAAGGGCACGAATTCTAGGCTGAAACAATTAGGTTTCAGATTTTGTTTTTAGAAGTGTTGTCAGCTGTAAAATTCAGTGATAAATTTACTTGTTGCAGTATTTTAAGGTGTGTAAGGCGGTGTGTAACTTCAACCGGTTTGGAAATACAATTTTTCTTTAATTTGTCTTATTGTAAGAAGTCTTCTCAGACTGAAGTTAGTTAAAGAAGAAATTACAATATCGATTCTTATGTATAATATATTAAGAGCAGGTTTGTATCCTGGGGGACCCGGTTTACCTTCCTCCCCGAAATATTTTTTTTGACTTTTAGGTGATCTTGAAGAAAACGTAAAAAACTAGGCTGCTAACGGGAATCAATAAGCTATTGCATTCAATAATTCAGGTGCTGGAAAATCAACTATGAGGCTAGGCTTTGAGCCAATTTTCAGGAGCAAGGAGGGGACAAATTGGATTGGTTGTTCAATCAGTTCAGGCTGTTACGTTGTGGAGTGGAAAGCTCCACATTTCAAACAGTTCGTGGTAACGAACTGTAGTAAGGAGCGACCCGGCTCAATAGTAAACGAAACTCTAAAAAACGGAATATTGATGTTAAAATATACATCAAAAGAATCAGATTTTCATGCTGATTTTAAATATATAAGTTTCATCAAATTTAGTCTTTGTCATCAAGAGTTGCGAGCCTGAAAAAATTTGCCTTATTTTAGAAAATAAGGGAAAACACCCCCTAAAAGTCACAGAATCTTAACGAAAATCACACCATCGCATTCGGCGTATCAGAGAACCCTATAGCAAAATTTTCAAGTTCTCTGGTCCCTGGGGGAGAGGCTGCAAGTTACAAACATCGACCAGTGTTTACATATAATAATGCGTTATTGGGAAGTGTACAGTTGTTTTCAGGGGATTTTTTTTTGGTTGTGGGGGTGGGTTTGAAGGGAGGGGGCTATGTCGGAGGATCTTTCTTTAGAGAAATATGTCTTGGGGGAACAGAAATTCAATGAAAAGGGCGCATGATTTTCTAAAATTACTATAAAAAAAAACAATGAAAAATAAACATGGAAAAGCTTTTTCAATTGAAAGTAAAGAGTAGCATTGAAACTTAAAACGAACAGAGATTATTACGCATATGAGGGGTTCTAAAAATACTTTAGCATAAAGAGAGAGGTATTTAGGAGGAGATAAATACCTCGCTCTTTATGCTATAGTATTTTTAGTAATTTCAACTATTTATTCTACGGCCTTTCTGATTCAGGGGTCATTCTTGAAGAATTGGGACAAAACTTACGATTTAGTGTAAAGAACGAGGTATTAATGAGGGTACAAACCCCTTCATATACATATTAAAAATTAAAGAATATAAAAGTTTGTTACGTAAGTTAATTCTTAAGTTACGTATATTTTTTACTAATAAAAACATTCGTTGAAAATTAAAAGTTCTAGTAGCCTTTTTAAGTAACCGAAAAATTGGAGGGCAGCTAGGCCTCCTTCCCCACCCCTTATTTGTCAAAATCGTCTGATCAAAACTAAGAGAATGCCATTTAGCCAAAAAAAAATTAATATACTAATTTCATTTCAATAATTTATGTGCGGAGAGCCAAAATCAAACATGCATTAATTCAAAAACGTTCAGAAATTAAATAAAAAAAACTAGTTTTTTTAACTGAGAGTAAGGAGCGACATTTAAACTTAAAACGAACAGAAATTACTCCGTATATGAAATGGGTTGTCCCCTCCGCAGTCCCTCGCTCTTTACGCTAAAGTTTGACTCTTTGCCTCAATTCTGCTTTTTAAAACAATTAAAAGCTTTAGTGTAAAGAGCGAGGGATTGCGGAGGGGACAACCCATTTCATATACGGATTAATTTCTGTTCGTTTTAAGTTTTAATGTCGCTCCTTACTTTCAGTTAAAAAAACTATTTTTTTTATGTAATATAAATAAAGCTCCTTCATTTATAAATGAAAGCTCCTTCATAAACGAAATTATAAATGAAAGCTCCTTCATGAAAGCTAAGTAAAAAAGCTCCTTCATTTATAAATGAAGGGAAATTGTGACATAAAGCTTTCTTGGCCCAAGCGAACCAGGATGTACGTTTCTGATCTTAAAGTTAATGAGTCCTCAGAGGATTCTTAATCTGCTTCGGTGGGTTTGCAAGATACTGAAGCAGTTCCTAATGCTTCTAAACCCTTCTTCCGGTGCCCACAAATGCCGCATATATTTCTTTATGATCCAGAATGATCGAATTGCCGCGTGTGGAGAACTTCTTTAGTAATCCTTTGTCAAACATAAACAAGTATTTGCTTTTTGGGGCCTGGTGACGAAAAAGTGGATGACTCCAATGCTGAGGAGCTGTCTGTTTTCGTCCTCTGGAAGCCTTCATTAGAGTTTTGTGTCGGTTACTACTTTAACTGGACAAGGTCTGGCTTCGTCAATCCTTTAGTTCATTGTATGCTTTGGGCTTAATTTGAAAAAGATGGTTGGCCAAGGCTATGAAGGAGCAGCAGCAATAAATGGTCATCTCAGTGGTGTTCAGGCAGTTATGCGTGGACAGCAACTGAAGGTAATATACGTGGACTGTAGTGCGCACAGTCTCAACATTTCTTGTCTTCTGTCTGTTCAATTCCAGCTTTTAAGCAATCCTTCGAAGCCTCGTCGCAAGTTTGCAACTTGTATGGCGCTTCACAACTCAGAATAAAGAATCTCAAAGAAAAGAAAATTAACGAACTTCCACCGGAGTCAGATTCGACTCTACGATACAAGATTAGTTGAGTGTCACGATTCAGATATGCGTCCTCTTGAGCTCTCTCGAATTGCTCTCCTTCCTCCAGAAGATCTCGAGGATAATAACAATCAGTGAAACGACTGGAAAGCGTCGCAGTTGCTGAATTCCATGAACTGGTCTCAGTTTGTAATGTGGCTAAAGAACTTTTCCGTCTGAGATTCTTCCCTTCTGTAGGGCTCTAGTTGGTCGACTGCGATTTGGCCGCCTCTTAGAGACAAGTAAAGACTGTCGTTGCTGTTTGTCAATATCTTAGGATGACTGGTCCAAGGACGAGATGTGGAAGGAGTGTGCATCCACATTATCCTGATCTCCTTGCTCATAAAAGAGTCTATTTATTCCTTTTTTCGACCACCTCATAGCATAGCTGAAGCAATTTTACCAGAATCTTCCGTCGCATTTTTGTGTCCATTTTCCTTCTAAGATTATTTCAGTTAATCCCAAGACCAAATAGTATGAGCAAAGAGTAGGAACTGGTTTGACAAAAATTATCAACGCCATCTAGTTTTTGAAGACTTTTTAGAGTAACAATGAGAATAAATAACTTAATTAGTGTAATTTGTAAAACAAAATAGTAATAATTGTTTTATCTCAGTCCTTGACAGAAAAATGCTTGCAAGGCCTGAAAAAAAAACCAAGCGTTGCCAAATGCTAGATGACGTTTGTAGCTATGTTTCCATTTTATAAGTTACCCATACTGTTTTCCCAAGACCATGAAAGTCGAGCATTTGCTCGAGTTCCTAGGCAGACTGCTTGCAGCAAGAGGTTGAGCAAAAAGAGGTTGGCATAGCAAATGAAAAGAATTTCCTATAACACAAAGGTCTTGAGGTGCTGAGTCTTCTCTTCGGGGATAAAATTCTTTACATTCGAAATATTCCAAAATGTTTCTCTTCTTTTTGCTTTTCTTGTGACGTTGCCTGCGACCTCTACTAGTCTAGAAAGAACCTTTTCCACACTTAAAAGACTCAAAGCCTGGTTAAGAAACCAACAGGACAAGAACGGTTGAGTTATTTAGCCCTGCTTGCAATTCTTAGGAGAATTGATACCTGCCATGGAAAGGTAATCGATATTTTTGCATTGACAAAAATTATTGTTTACATTCTGTTTTGTTACTAGAAGTAGAATTAACCTCTTGGTCGACTTTACGAATCTCAGATTTATATTGATTCTTGGCTTGCTTTTATGATGCTTAAAAAAATATCTATTAAAGATAGAATACTATTGTTAGTGAACACGTCCTTGTTCACAAGGGGTTGATTACCAGGGTATGGAACTAGTAGCTCAGCCTTAACTTTATTCGAGACCGTGAGACAAAGTTCACAGGAGGATGTTCCTCCCCGTACCCCAAACAAAAGTCCTTTGTACGGCCCTGATTAGGAAATATGAATTATTATTGTACTAGTACTATTATTGTAGGGAACACAATCTCCAGTTTTATTTTGATTATACTTGGGATTACTGATTAACATCATACTATAAATTTCAGTCATACCAGAATTAAAATTGCTAGAACTAATGTAATTATTACTATAACTATTGAAATAATTTTAGCAATTGCATTTAAAATATAGTGGTATGAATTACAGTCTCCGATGTTATGAATTACCAATTCATGTACCGAGTGCCGGTTAACATTGGGGGGAGGGAGGGGGCTTGCGATTTTTTTTTTGTTAAATAAAGACCATGAAAATACTGACATGTCATCCAGAAATCTCGAACTTGGTCGGTAAACGCAGCAGTTTTACCGACTCCTACCGTTATTTTGTAGATGGTGCCACAACTTCTCATTTGGTTAAATAAAGAGCATAAAAATAATGACATGACATATACTGATATCTCAATCTTGGTCGGTAAAATCCTTACTCCCTCCAAAAAAGATTTGAAAAATTTTGGACCCTGGATATTAAATAGCATGACTATACCAGAACTATTGTTTTTGAGACGTAAGAACGACGAAAACCTGGTTTTCCACACTTTTTTTGGCAATTTATTAAATCGTTGACACATTATTATGAATTGTTAGTCTCGGGGAAACATAGGTTCCTTTTAACAAGCCACCCAACTGTTGTTTTAATTTGCGCGCTGTTTCTGACAAGTGGCCAATGGGCCTCTTCTTAAAAAATACACATCATGGAAATTTCTCCTTTCATATTTTTCTACCTTTTTCACAAACACACTCGTATTTTATCAGAAATGGCATGACTATACCAGAACTATTGTTTTTGAGACGTAAGAACGACGAAAACCTGGTTTTCCACACTTTTTTTGGCAATTTATTAAATCGTTGGCACATTATTATGAATTGTTAGTCTCGGGGAAACATAGGTTCCTTTTAACAAGCCACCCAACTGTTGTTTTAATTTGCGCGCTGTTTCTGACAAGTGGCCAATGGGCCTCGTCTTAAAAAATACACATCATGGAAATTTCTCCTTTCATATTTTTCTACCTTTTTCACAAACACACTCGTATTTTATCAGAAATGGCATGACTATACCAGAACTATTGTTTTTGAGAAGTAAGAAAGACGAAAACCTGGTTTTCCATACTTTTTTGGCAATTTATTAAATCGTTGGCACATTATTATGAATTGTTAGTCTCGGGGAAACATAGGTTCCTTTTAACAAGCCACCCAACTGTTGTTTTAATTTGCGCGCTGTTTCTGACAAGTGGCCAATGGGCCTCTTCTTAAAAAATACACATCATGGAAATTTCTCCTTTCATATTTTTCTACCTTTTTCACAAACACACTCGTATTTTATCAGAAATGGCATGACTATACCAGAACTATTGTTTTTGAGACGTAAGAACGACGAAAACCTGGTTTTCCACACTTTTTTTGGCAATTTATTAAATCGTTGGCACATTATTATGAATTGTTAGTCTCGGGGAAACATAGGTTCCTTTTAACAAGCCACCCAACTGTTGTTTTAATTTGCGCGCTGTTTCTGACAAGTGGCCAATGGGCCTCGTCTTAAAAAATACACATCATGGAAATTTCTCCTTTCATATTTTTCTACCTTTTTCACAAACACACTCGTATTTTATCAGAAATGGCATGACTATACCAGAACTATTGTTTTTGAGACGTAAGAACGACGAAAACCTGGTTTTCCACACTTTTTTTTGGCAATTTATTAAATCGTTGGCACATTATTATGAATTGTTAGTCTCGGGGAAACATAGGTTCCTTTTAACAAGCCACCCAACTGTTGTTTTAATTTGCGCGCTGTTTCTGACAAGTGGCCAATGGGCCTCGTCTTAAAAAATACACATCATGGAAATTTCTCCTTTCATATTTTTCTACCTTTTTCACAAACACACTCGTATTTTATCAGAAATGGCATGACTATACCAGAACTATTGTTTTTGAGACGTAAGAACGACGAAAACCTGGTTTTCCACACTTTTTTTTGGCAATTTATTAAATCGTTGGCACATTATTATGAATTGTTAGTCTCGGGGAAACATAGGTTCCTTTTAACAAGCCACCCAACTGTTGTTTTAATTTGCGCGCTGTTTCTGACAAGTGGCCAATGGGCTTCGTCTTAAAAAATACACATATCATGGAAATTTCTCCTTTCATATTTTTCTACCTTTTTCACAAACACACTCGTATTTTATCAGAAAGATATCTTCTCAAAACACTCTTTCTAAAATAGGAACCCCCAAATGAGAAACTGGTTGTATTTGGTCAAAAGTCGCTCCTGTCTCAGTTAAGGTAAGCATTTTATAGTATGTAAAAAATAATAGATATGTACACAGGTAGTAAGGAGTGGAATGGATCCATCTTTCTTAGAAGTGGCGATGGATCCTACGCTATCCTATGCTTCAAGCGTATTTATAAACCCAAATTTTTCATTTGAAATCGTTATTGAGTTTTTTTTTTGTAAAAAATACTGCATATACATCAATATGAGACTGGGGAAAATCTATTCTTGAGTGGCATCAATTAGGGTTATGTGCCCCCTATATTTTGAAAAATACTTTTGTTAAGGGTACTGCCATTTAAAAATGTCTTTTTTTTAGTATTGTCAGTAAAAAAAAAGAAAAAATTGCCTCCTCCACGTAGATATTGAGTACATTTCCCTACTAAATCTTCGTGAATAGACGTCATCACGTATCCCCACCGGGTATATTGTTGTAATTTTTGGCGGGACTAAATCCATAATGAAAAAAAAACAGAATCAAAGAAAAAAAATGTGATGTTTTTAGCTGAGAGGGTTTCAAGCCAGCCACCCACATAGCTGTAACTTCAAGAAGAAAAGATGTCCACTTTCCAGTGTTAGAATGAACATGGTTAAAAAAGGGGTGTCACTACGAAAATCTGCCGTCTCAGAACACAAATAGACGCCTTGTGATAGGCACGTACTCTACTAATTGCTTTGTACTAAAGTGATTTTTCTAAAAACTATGATTATTAGATGAGACGTTTTGACTAGACACGGTCAAGAGCTTTTCCTGAAGGTAAGGTGAAAGAGTAACCGAATAAAAAAATCTGATGTTGGATAAGAGAATTAAATTTTCAATTGAAAATTTAAAATGTAAACGTTTTCTTAATGCTAATCTTGTACCTGGTTTCACGGAATTGGAACTTCATTTAGTCCAAAATCTTAGAATTTTATATTCTATGATACCAAATTAAAAATTAGCATTCAGAAAGCCAAATATAGAATAAATTCTTAACTGAAAATATGTTTCTGCCATTTGATATCGATTTTTCTTTTCAGTTGCCTTTTCACCAATACACCAGAAAGGGCTTCTTATATTTTTATTATATGTTTTTTATATATTTTATCATATGTTAGATTTATTATATGTTGTTCCGAGGACTTTTATCAGTGGCATTATTCGGAGAAAAATTCTTTTTCTGGGGGTATTTCTTATTGAAAATGTCTTTTTTTACGTTGTCCTTATAAAATTTTTAAAAAGCAAGAAATGTACCCTCCTAGATATTAAGAAGTACACTCTTCCCATCCTCTTTAATTTTCATCAAATGCTTTTTTGTTCTTCATATTTACGCTCAGGGCGACTGAGAGGAGGTCTCGCCCCTAATATTTGCATTTTTTTTTTTATTGGCTGTTGAATCACCTTGTTTTTTTCGTTTTAAATAAGTTTTCTCTTTTTACTTCTAACTTCCTAATTATATTAAAAAAAGTTTCTTTTCAATATGCTTGAAAAAGCATACAAATATTCCATCTGACAAATAAAGTTCCTATAAACCTACTTCGTTATTAATTTTTCAGTTTATTAGATACATAATGCTCAGAATGACATTCATTAAAATATAAATTTACACATACAAATAATTATACAATATACAAACGTATATCAATATGTGCGAGTTCTTTTTCCTGGAAGTTTGATCCATGCGTCGCCACCCGGATCGATATGGGTGATCTCTGAGAGTTGTTTTGAATGAAAATTTATCGTTCAAGTGGCATGTTCAAACAATAAGAGTGAGAATTTCCTGTGGACTTGGAATCATCCGAAAGTTAAAGTTTTCCTTTAAAGTTTAAACTTTTCCTATCCTCTGTCTTTTATATTTCTCTCTCATTTAACCTTATATATGTTACTGTTCGTTTGTGTGGATGTCCACATTTCCCTCGTTACTTGCTCCTATTCACCATCTTCATGAGAAAGCGGCGAGAATTCACCAGTCGACACTGGAGAATTAGGAGGCCAACACCTCTGTTGGCCTCCTTAAGATTAAACATATTTATGTTTTATCTTTATCTTCGTTGACATATCAATACATCTAGGGAGATTTCCCATGTTGTTTTTCGGGACTACTTAAACTAGTAGGGGAAGCAAATTTGTACATAGTTCGAAACTGGGAGGATGTGATGATTCTGGCTACTCCCACGGTTCGTTCAGACTTCAGTCTGGCCGTGACTGTGGGGCGTGATTGGAACTTGGTTCCTGCTGAGATCCGTCAGTCACGAACACTTGACTCCTTTAAGAGATAGATGAAAAGCTTCATATTAAAGGTAAATATTAGTTGTTGTATGGTTCAATGTATTTTGGGTTGTTGTTTTGTTGGTGTTGAATCCTCGATGACGCAGAGAATTTTAAATTGTTTTTTATTGTCGGGTGATAGGAAGGTCGCTGTTTCTTGGGGACTATTGGTGAATTGATTTCTTTAACTTATAGATTGATGGAATTAAATGGAACTTGATCTTGTTGTTCAAGTCAAGGGACAGTAAGTTTTCTATTACGGATTTCGGACAAGGCGGTTCTAATAGTGTACTTCTTGTTTTGATCTGACAATATTTTTAGGAGTTATAAGTTATTTTATTTCTTAGCATTGGACGTGATCACCTCTTACTAGGCTACTAGCTACCGCTGTAAATCCAGAACAAAAAAAAGCCAGTGATTAGTTCGAATAGTAGGAGATGATACTCGGAGAACTAGGTACCGTACCCCAGAAAAGCAACTTTTCGAAAGACACCCGCATTATTTTAATTTTGGGTTTACTTTCCGTCAGCTTAATATTTAACTTTTGGTTACTACATGCCGTGCTTTGGTCTTTACAAGGTTTCAGATATTTTTGCAGGTATGATATCAATTTTCCCATTAATGTTGAACAACACCATTCCTTTATATGATTTTTTTTCTTTTGTGTTGGTCATGTGGGACCAAGTATATATTTATACCTTTTTGATGTTATATTTTTCAAATAAAATGTAATTTTAATTCGATTAAACATGAAATAAAACGAAACTTTTTAAATTTTTTTTTTAGGTATTTCTCTAGTTTCAACTAAAAAATTAGAATGTCACGTCATAGATATCACAAAGTGAATGGAACATTTTTATTAAAAGTTACCACGGTGTAGTGGAGAGAGGACTCATCCATCGGCACTAAAGGAATCGAGTTTAACTCACTATGTGGTAACGAATGCGCATAGAATAAGAGCCTTAGTTTGACCAGAGTATTCCATTAAATTTCAGGGTATTTAGAAAAATAATGCCCTTATCCATAGTCAATTTTTTTTTTAAATTTTTTGGGGTTGTTGTTTCGCTGGCATTGGATCTTCGATGACACAGAGAATTTTGAATTGTATTTTATTGTCGGGTGATATGAAGGTCGCTGTTTCGTGGGGACTGTCAGTGAGTTGATTCCTTTTGCTTATAGATTTATATTTAGACGTTGGTTAGTATGTTTTTGCCAAGTTTCACACACACACACAGACACACACGCACGCATACACAAGACACACAAGGCCATATTTGCCCCCCCCCCTATGGACTATCGAATAACTCGGCAAAAGATGGCGAATCAGAAATCAGAGAAGTATATTATATTACCAAACCGCCTAATCCTTCGATAGATATTCCCCCTCCCCCCAGTTTTCCCTGCTGTACCCGCTTACGTTGTAATATTTATTTCTGCATGATGAAATAAAAGGCTGCGTATCTAAATTTATATTTTAGTTTGGAATGAAACAGCACCCAGAGGTGTATGTTCTAAGATGTATATTTGTATGATTAAATGCAAAGATAGCGTTATAAATTTATGCTATTATTTTACAGGCTTAGATGATGTAGCACCCAGTGGTGTAGTGGACTCACTGAACCCCTCCAACCCAGAAGAATTTTTAATAGCAAAAGATGCCTTTGTAAATAAGATTAAAAACTGGCAATCCCGACCTGGTTACAATGACTTCGTGGAGAGAATTATCAGAGACTTGTGTACTTCACGTAAGTAGTCATGAGGGGGTGCTGTCCCTTAAAAGTAATTACACTGAAATTTTTAACTGAGGGAAATGTGGCCAAATACGTATTGGAGAATCTAGACCCTTTTAAGAAATTGGCCTTAGACCGGTCCAGCGTTCCTCACGGAGCTTTTTATTGTTAGTCCCCCCAACTTCACCATCATCATTTTTATTGACAAATAATTAGACTATATTTGTCAATATACACTGTGACCCAGTACCCATGTCAATAAACTTGCTAGAGAAAGACTATTACAATTTTGAATCTGTTGAAAGCTTGCCGTTATGAAGCAGGTTTGTACTTGCCTTTTTTTTCTGATGGAGATTTTCAGTGATAAAATATTGATGATGCTGAGGAACGAGGGGACTTTTGGGAACTAATCTGCTTGGCGTCTCTGGACCCGAACAGCGAGAATTCGCAGTTTCCCCTAATCTCAACATAATATTCCTGTTGTCTGCCTTATTAGCTTTAAACAAAAAATTTTAAGGTTTATTATGGTTAGTTTCATTTAAGGTTCAGACTCGGCACCACTAACAGCTCACTGTTTATTTATAACTTTATTATATATAAATATAAATTAGAAAAATTATTTAGGGTAGGGGAGTATTAAAAAAAACACAGAAGACTTTCTTAGGTGATGGGTTGTGGTCTTGTGACAGTGTTGTGGTTATTATTTCGCCTGGAAACTCTAGGAACTATGGTTTCTGTGAGGTGTTGCTATGGCTTTTACGGGGTAGGAGCCGTTGTGCAAAAGTGGTTTAGCAATGTAGCAGTGTTACTTGGCTGTTTTCAAATTTGTTGGCAGATTATGTCTGAAAATATCATTTTTACATATAAAAATAATTTTTTCTCAAAGAAAAGCTGCCAAAACACAAGAAGTGCTGCTAAATTGTTGGCAGCTTTTAGAATTCTGTCGAATTCTGCTACTGGAAGCTTTGGAACTTTTTCCATACCTGGGTAGGGGGGGGGGTACATGTCTAACACCAGTAGCTCAAGGAGTGGCGGCCCTCGAAGTGAAAATAGCCACAATGCACAGGAGACACAACTTTTTACTTCTGTTTTTGACACAAACACATTTCCGCTTTGCTTTTTCATTTTTAATGCCACATTGGTGAAAGGTCCAATTGTAGCCGCTTTTAGATATTTTTGTCCAAATACTTGATTGATTTATTGTTTTCTGGGATATTCTTTAAGTGAGAATGCCTAAAATTGAAAAGAATCCCACAATTTGTGAAAATAAATTTCCCAGTGTAAAATTTTTCCTGGAGTTTTCACCCCCGGAAACTTCCATCCCGATGGAATATTCTCGCCGCTCAAAATTCATCTTCACAGAATCCCCCCCCCCCTTTGAAAAATGTTGGTATACTTCCCAAAAACAAATACTACATCTAAACAATTGGCAAACTTCATAGCTTGCGACCCTTCCTCCGGGGGCTCTGAAGTGGGGTTCATGCCATACCCCAGGACATAGTTATGGACCTTTCAATTATACTGAAAAAAATGGCTATTTCAGAAGTTCAATGAGATGAGTTTGTGAAAAAGGACGTGGGATGGGGCTAGTTACCCTGCAATCCTTTGGTCACTAGAACATTTAATTTCTGTTCAAATGAGCCCTAGCTCAATTTTAAAAGATTATTGGTTCGATACGATCATCCGCTGGGAAGAACAAAGAAAAAAAAACATCCATTCGTGATCTTCCTTCTGGCAAAACAACAAAATACTCCAAAGATAATATGAAAAAAACTTCGTTTTCTTAAAGAGTTAAAGAGGCTGCGTCCCAAAGTCGAACCTTAAAACGTACAGGAATTAGGAGAGGCAGTTCGGAAAAGCCCCCCGCTTTTAAAGACTCTTTTGTACAGGTTTTTTGTTGTGGGGGGCTGCTGCCCCCCTAATCCCCCTCTCTTGGCTTCGGAAAGGCCCTCTTTTAATTAACAAAACAAAAAACCTGTAACAAAACAACGTTAAGGGGGGGGGGTGGGGTTGGGTGGTCGAAACTTTCGGCCAGATTTTCTCCATGAAGGAAAAGTAGGAGGGGGATGAAATTTGGCGTGTTTCTTAGTTGGAGCTCGGGCTACGAAATGCATCCCTCCCCATCCCTCTGCGACCACTGGAACCGAAGATCGCTTAACATTGTCGTGGTTCGCCTCTTTAAAGAGGCACGAGTGTGCCTCCTTGATCGGAGCTTGAAAACTGTAGCATAGGATTATCTGATGCGCTGAATCTGATGATGCAATAAGATTCCTTGACTTTTTGAGAATGCTACCACCCAACCATTTTTTGAAAATCAGACAAGTTTTCTCAGACTCGTAACTTTTGATGTTTAACATTAAACTTAACGAATTTTACATATTCTGAATAAGCATAAAAAGTTAATTCCTTTGATGTACCTATTTTTATCAAATTCTGTTTTTTAGAGTTTCGGTTATTGTTGGACTGAGTCACTCCTTACTTATAGTTCGATATCACGAACTGTTTGAAAGGCCACTGGAACTTTGAATGTCTGCATTACTTGGAGTCCAAATATTCTTCAGCACAGCTGACTTAGGCGTTGACGAATCTCGCAATAGGTTGTTTGATTCCGATTGATCTTTGTTTCTATCTGAATGCTTTCTTTTAAAGCTTGCATTATCTTTAATATAATAAATCTCATTCAAACTTAATCATGATCTTAGTAACAGTTTTTTGCTAACCGTTTCCTTTTCCAGCTTTCCGTCCCATTTTCCGGAGAACACCGTATCTTAGAATCCTTGTAAACCTATTCCCCCAATAAAAGTTTGAAAACTGAGTTTTAAAGTAAAGAAATGTCTACAGCATCACAAAAAAAGGTGTACATGGAACCAGATTCAATATTATCAAGTCTGGCCCTCACGTCTCGTAGTATGTTCAATTTTTGTTTTCCAGGCGTAATTAAGTAATTTTAACAGTAAATCCTCAAGTAGTTCAGTCAGACTTGGAGAAGGGGAGGGGGAATCCATCAAAAACAAAATCAAATTTCTGTCTTGGGTACTTTTAATTATAGACAAGGGCGATACCAACTCTTTTCCTCTAAGGAGGGGAGGAGGTGAAATATATATTTTAACAAGAAAATTATATAGTCCCAAGAAACTATAAAAATCGTAGAAAACTATTACTACAGTTTACATCATCCTTTGTGTTTTCAAAGCCCACTTTGAGAAAATAAGATGTATAAAAAGTTCTACGGGGCATAAAGTTGTTAAAAAAAAAAGAAATCTGCATTAGGGATTGTTGTTTCGAATATTTGCTGAAACTGTAAGAGTTTCTAAATCTAGCATCCTCATCTTTTACAGTGTGTCCAGACTATCAACTTTATTAAAAAGTTGAACTGAGAGCTGGGAGTGTAAACAGGTACTTTTGTTCTTATTTTAATTTCTGGCAAAGCTGATAGTCAGAAACATGGAAACAAAGACGATAGTGTATGGAAAACAAAGTATATTGTTTACTTGTTTGTTTCCTTCCTTGTTTGTTTCCTTGTTTGCTCCCCTTTTTGTTTGTTTGGGAAACAAACTTTCCCAGTATACAGGGAAACAAAGACGATAGTGTATGGGAAACAAAGTATATTGTTTGCTTGTTTGTTTCCTTCCTTGTTTGTTTTCCTTGTTTGTTTCCTTGTTTGTTCCCCTTTTTGTTTGTTTGGGAAACAAACTTTCCCAGTGTACTGCGAAACAAAGACGATAGTGTATGGGAAACAAAGTATATTGTTTCCGTTTTTGTTCCCTTCCTTGTTTGTTTTCCTTGTTTGTTTCCTTCCTTGTTTGTTTCCTTCCTTGTTTGTTTCCTTGTTTGTTCCCCTTTTTGTTTGTTTGGGAAACAAACTTTCCCAGTGTACTGGGAAACAAAGACGATAGCAACAAAGACGATAATGTATACCGTTTTTTCGGAAAAAGTGCTGGGACAAGAAAACACAAAGTGATTGATAAATTTATTATGTGCTTTAGAACAAAAAAGCTAGATATTCCTACTTCCTATTCTGAGTCCATTTTCTTGAAATTAGATAGTCTGGACAAGCTATTATTAATTAAAAACGAATGAGAATGCCTGAAATCGGAAAGAAATTTGTAAATTTAGAATTAGGGACTGTTTCTTTTCCACACATTGAAGGGTAGGAGCATCATTTTTGCTCGTTTAATTTTAAAAAAGAAATTGATTAATTTTAAAAAGAATAACTTTTTTTGTCAAAATATTAAGGACGTAGCCATATCAGAATTCGCTGTAAATTATACCACATATCCATTAGGAAGAATACTGCGAAAAACTACTTTTTTACTCGATCACAAGGCCGTATTCTAGGTGTTTGACCCACCCCCCGTAACTTTTGTCTGATTCGTATAAACGTAACAAAAATGTATTCATATAAACATACCCCCTCCCTCCAAACGAAAGACCTGGATACGGCCTTTCTCAACCAGTACCGCTTTACGATCTAGAATGAGTGGAAAAATCTGGTTAATAAGAAAAGCAGTCCAGAAGATGAGTTATTCGCCAGCATTGATGCCGTATCAATGGTCGGTCATTATGCGCGGCTCCCACGGCGTAAATAAAGTTAATAAAGCTGTCCAAAATGTTAATAAGCCGTTTTCCTCGTAAGACTTTGTCATCTTTATTGCTGTCGGACAAAAGTTGAACTTCATATAACTTTTTCAAGAAAGTCTGCAAAGTTCAGTCAATAGCAAAAGACTTGGGGAAATTTTAAATAAAGCACACACAAATAAGTGTCTGCATGTATAATAGTGTACACTTGTTTATGTACTTTTCTTGGTAAATTAGTAAGGCTTAAGCAGAAAAATATTTTCATCTAAGCCTTACTTTTTAAAATCTTATCCCCCTTCTTGCGTAAGCGGGATAAACATTAATTTGTGCAATTTCATGGAAAACTTTATTAACTTTGTTGAAGCCGTACAAACCCAACATTACGGCAACTCTAAATGTCCATGATTTCTTTACTTATTTCTAATTTTATCATTTTGTTATTTTATTTGAAAATTTTTTGGATTATCTTATTTGTCATAACTCACTATTTTGTCTTCAAAATAATCTTTAAGATCACAGTCAAACGAGGCAAAATGAAAAAACGCAGAACAAGCAATAAAACTGAGGCAACTCATAACCGGTGAAAAATGAAAGAAAAGCAAACATTTCTGTGAAGATCACCAATATGTCGTCCTCTGTGTACGAAGAAGACTACAAAATAAATAATTCAATCTACAGGAAATTATTAACGAGAAACTTTAAAACAGAAAATAAAACCTGTATTATTAGCTAACAACAGGGGGTGTCGTTTTTTTTTTGGGGGGAGCAAGGGGGGGTAGTTGCCCCCAATAATTTGTAGAAAATAACTACTGTATAGCCCACGACCCTTGACGATCTAGATATTCACCCCTCTTCCCCCCCCCCATAAAAGTACTGGACCTACTCCCCTGGCTAACAATATTAACTAACAGTTTTTACAAGGAAACAAAATCTGGTGGAAATTTCGCCCATTCTATAATTGGGCTTTAAATAAAAACAAAACACAAGCTTGAAAATAAAGCCTGAAGATTTCAGTGATTATTTGGCGACCTCAAGGGACCAAAAAGGAATCGGTGTATTTATTGGCCAAGTGATGTAGTTCAGAAAGTTTTAGGCTCTAATTTGTTGGGTAAAGATCGTTCTCCAGTGTGTCCAATAGGACAAGAGAAACTCAAGGAAGTAAAAGAGATTAGTGCATCGATTGATCAAGTGAGAATACCTCGTGAGAATACTATGAAGTTTTTCATGTTGCTGGTGCATACAATATTTTTGCTACCAAATTGCTGCTACCAAAAGTTCGTCTTAATGTAAGATTAGTTTTTCATGATTTCACCAATATTCACCAAAGAAGATTTTGTCTTCAATTAACAGGGTAAATATTGTTTTTCAATTTGTCCAGAAGTTTTGTCAAGAAATATTTTGCATCTCTGAATTTCCTACTAATAGTGTGAGCATGGAAACATGCTTTGCTACATTACCAGGTTTTAAATATTGAGCATTGAATTTGACGAATTTTCTCCAACAATGCTTCAATTTGTTAGCGAAATTTTCTAACATATTAGTTAATAGTCTTCGTCTGGGGGGGGGGGCAGAAACAGGATCGTTAGTAAAATTAATAGCCAGCAGAGAACGTTGTTAGAACGTCTTACGAAGTCTTTAGAATAAAACTGTTCCCCTCGTTTTTATGGTGCTTGGAATCGCAAATTCTGTCGGTCTGTCTGTCTGTCGGTCTATCTGTCGGTCTGTCGGTCTCTCGGTCTCGGTTTTGCTACTTTAGGCACTTCCAGTTAAGCTAGGACGATGAAATTTGACAGGCTAATCAGGGACTGTGCCGGACTAAATTAGAAATAGTCGTTTTCCCGATTTGACCATCTGGGGGGAGGGAGTGGGGGCCCTGTTAATTCGGAAAAATAGAAAAATGAAGTATTTTTAACTTACGAACGGTTGATCAGATCATAATGAAATTTGATGTTTGGATGGATATCGTGTCTCAGAGCTGTTATTTTAAATTCCGACCGGATCTGGTGATACTGGTGGGAGTTGGGAGGGGGAAACCTAAAATCTTGGAAAACACTTAGAGTGGAGGGATCGGGATGAAACTTGATGGGAAAAATTAGCACAAGTCCTAGATACATGATTGACATAACCGGAACGGATCCGCTCTCTTTGGGGTAGTTGGGGGGGGGGGGGGGGTAATTCTGAAAAATTAAAAATTAGGTATTTTTAACTTACGAACAGGTGATCGGATCTCAATGAAATTTGATATTTAGAAGGATATCGTGTCTCAAAGCTCTTATTTTAATACCCGACCGGATCTGGTGACATTGGGGGGAGTTTGGGGGGACCTAAAGTCATGGAAAACGCTTAGATTGGGGATCAGGATGAAAATTGGTGGGAAAAATAAGCAGAAGTCTTAAATACGTGATTTATATAATTGGAATGGATCCGCTCTATTGGGGGGGGGGGGTAGTTCTGAAAAATTAGAAAAAATGACGTATTTTTATCTTACGAAGGAGTGATCGGATCTTCATGGAATTTCATATTTAGAAGGACCCGTAACTCAGATCTCTTATTTTAAATCTCAACCGGATCCAGCGTCATTGGGGGGGCAGTTGGTGGGGGGACCCGAAATCTTAGAAAATATTTAAAGCGGAGAGATCTGGATGAAACTGGATGGGAAGAATAAAAACCGTGAATAACATAACCGGACCGGATCTGCTCTCTTTGGTGGATTTGGGGGGGGGGTAATTTGGAAAAATGAGGTATTTGTAGCTTAAGAAAGGATGATCAGATCTTATTGAAATTTGTTATTTAAAAGGATCTTGTGCTTTAAAGCTCTAATTTTAAATTCTGACCAGATCCTGTGACATTGGGGGCAGTTTGAGGGGGGAACCGGAATTCTTGGAAAACACGAAAATTGGGGTATTTTTATCTTACGAATGGTGATCAGATCTTAATGAAATTTGATATTTAGAAGGAATTCATGTCTCAGAGATCTTATTTCAAATCCCAACAAGATCTTTTGACATTGGGGGGAGTTGGAAGGGGAAATCTTGGAAAACACTTGGAGTGGAGGAATCAGGATGATGCTTGGTGGATAGAATAAACAAATGTCCTTGATACGTGATTGACGTAACCGTACTGGATTCGCTCTCTTTGGGGGTGTAGGGGGAGGGGTTCAGTGATTTGGCGAGTTTGGTACTTCTGGACGTGTTAGGACGATGAAAATCTGGTAGGCGTGTTAGGGAGCTGCACAAATTGACCTGATAAAGTCGTTTTCCCAGATTCGACCATCTGGGGGGCTAAAAGGGGAGGAAAAATTAGAAAAAAATTGGGTATTTATAACTTACGAGTGGGTGATCAGATCTTAATGAATTTTGATGTTTAGAAGGACATCATGACTCAGAGCTCTTATTTTAAATCCTGACCGGCATTAAGCCTCTGATTAAAAAAAAAAATCAATCTATTGATTCTTAGAATTTGTTAGAGCTCATACCCGATGAGCTCTTAGCTCTTGTTCTTCGTTATCTTACGTTTTCCTGTGTCATTTTCAAAATTTATTGCAGTGAAAATGCCGCCAACTAAAGAGAAAAAACATAATAAGAGCCATTTAAATTAATTTATTCATTTAATTTGGTCATGTAAAATAAATCGTTTTAATTAGTCACGAAAATTAGTCATTTAAATTAATTTGAAAATCCCAGTTGATCATCTAACTGAAAATGATTTTCATGTTTCTACTTGCTTGGTGATGTAGGGGTTGGTTCCAAAACTCAATTACCAAATGATCATTAATCATTTGTTATTTACCTTAAATATTATCTTGGAATAAAAATCATTAATTAATGTTATAATTAATTAAACATTAATCGAAGAATTGATCATTAAATATATAATTTACCATCACTAAAAAAAAGTTGGATTGTGAATATATGCATAGTAACATGCCGCTAATATATAAAAATATTTATTGAAAATATACATTTAATACAATTAATTGACTCACAATTATAGCTAATTTGCCGCACCTGCAGTAGCACTAATTTTAAAAAAGCTGAGGAGGGGGCAAGGATTATCTTACTTTTCACATTTTATATTTTAATGAAGATTAGAATAAAGGTATTTTTCATGCATCTTTTGAAAAAAAAAATGCCAAGAAAATGTTAATCAGAATCTAGGAGGACAACTGTCCCCTCAACCTCCTTTCTAATTGGCACCCGTGCACCCCTAATTATAACAAAAATAAAATGATTCCCTTATTCCGTCATCAAATACAGTTATGTGACATCATTTAGCAATTTGAAATCAATGCCAAAAAACATGGCATGTTGCCGGAACAGTATGCTAAAAGAATGCTTTGCGAGTCACGGTTTTTTTTATTTAAGTTGTTTCTCTTGAACTTTAGTAAACGAATATGTAGTTGGTGTTAAATATTATTCTGGGATAATTTGTTTCAAATGGATAATTACAAACAAGGTAGGTCTTAATGCTTCCAAATATTGTCGGAAAAATTCATAGGGTTTCGCTCATCAATTAAATAGCCCCTCAGCACTCGCTAAATTTTTTTTTGAGGTTTGGAGAATTCAAAATAACTATTTTAAAGATCCAAAACAAGGTCAAATTTTGTCCTATACTTCCATTTCAAAAATAGCCCAGAAATTCTAAGGTATTATTCTTGTTACGCCAATCGTGACACTCTAAATTAAAAATAATTTAACACAATCATAATTAATTATTTTTTAAAGAAGTTGAGATTATTATTTGGGATGTCTTAAATAAATTGTAATAAAAGATAATGTAATTGATCATTATATCAACCATACTGATGTTCTTGATCTGTGGTAAAACCGGTTTCTCTGTGCATACTCTAAGATAATAAATGAATAAATGAAATAAAATACTTTGCAGGTAACAGTTTAATTAAATGATTAATATATAGAATTGGCTAGGCTGGGTGTTTAATATAATGCGTTCTAGATGGCCTGCTTTTCCATAATGTTTTAGGTTCTATAATTCATTACTAAACTGTTATATTTTCATCATGTTTTGGTGTATTTCTTACATTACTTCACTCCATGAGTGTGGTCGCTATAGCACCTAGGCACCAAAGATCATTCATAACGTTCCTAAAAATTGCCAGAAACAGTCAAAATGTTTCAGTTATTATGATAAGAATTAAATTGACCGCAGGTGCCTGGCAAATTTTTGAGGCAAGGAGGGTTCAAAATAACTTTTCCAAAAAACAGTGAGAAAAATGAAGATATAGACTTAATGCACCTAACGGAATATACATAGGTTTAATAGGTTTATTAATTTATAATTTAAATATTTAAATTTTTGAAGAAATGTAGAATAGGATTTTTAAATATAATAGAAAGGATTAATAGAATTTTATTTAAGTTGAAAAAAATAGGATGTTCAGAGAATTTTAGTAAAGAGGATTATTTATTTGATATATAAAAGATTCAGTAATTCTTAGTTCAATAGTCATTAACATTTATAGGCTAAAAAAACAAAAAAATAAACAGAATATACATGACGTTTGACAATAAACGCAAAAAATATTGAGAACTCGTACGAGCGTTTCTTTCAGCCAATGGGAAAACGCTAAGACAAAGCAGATGTTTCGACAAAAACCTCTACTAACATCTCCTCAGCGCTCAAAACATAGAAGGGAAAAACGGTAAATCAAATGAAATAAGTAGTATCCTAATAATACTTCCGACCACACCCAATGAATTTATGAATTATTTTTCTGATGTAGGAATCAAAGGGTGAAACCTGAGATTTCCTTCGATAAAAGAACGATCTGTTAGTCATCTGAACCAACAAGTTAATAATATCATTATGTTCTTATAAATGCCGTCGAAGCAATAGGTTTTATGCACTTGCTATACCTTTGAACTGTAAGTGTTCGAATATCACATATCACATAGTTAAAAAAAACTCCTTTTTAGCCATTCTTGACTTTTTGAATTCTAGTCCGTGGAGTATTTTCGAACCTGGACCTGCAGGGGACGGTAAAGAGCAATACAAAAACTATAAAGCACATAATAACTGCCTTTGGGTGGTTTACGAGCTTAACACTTGAGGTGAATCTTAATTATTTTTTATTGTGAACATTTTGATTTTTTTGCTTAGGTTCTTTATACTTAGATTTTTTCAACTGAGCTTTTTTGAACGTTTTTCCATGTCTTAAAATCTTATTATATATACTTCTTTTGACATTTATTTTTTTCTAAATGAAAATTTCTAAATATTTCCTTGTGGTTTAAAAAAACACAAACTGAAGATGATATAGATATATCAGTTGTGATTTTTCTATTAAAAAATAATATTTGCAGTAACATTTTTTTTACTTCGTTTTTTGAACTTTCAATTTTTTTCACTTTTTTTCATGTCTTAAAAACATATTAAATATGCTTATAACAAAAAAATCACGAGATATTTTAAAAATACAAATGAAGATGCTATAAATTTCACTCGTAATTTTTTCTATCAGAGAAACGATGCTTGTATTGACGCTTCTTTTCTTCGGGACCATTTTTTGGGAAAGTTTTTTTATTTTTTTGAACGGAGAATATTTTAATGTCAGAGTGAGATGAATCGAATTCTTTTCCCTCAGAATTATAAATTAAAATAGTTATTTGTCAGGTATAAAAATTGAGCGTGAGACCTGGGATTTCATACGATAAAAGAACGATGCGTTAGCTATTTTAAACAACAAGTCAAGGATACTACTATATTCTTAAAAATACATTCTAAGCAGTAGGTTTCACGCACTTGCTATACCATTGAATTGTATATTTTTGAATTGTATATATATAATTTGGGACAATCATATAAAAAATTAGTTTAAAAGACACCCCTCCCTGCTAGCCGTTCTTGAACTTTCATATTTAATCCCTGAAATATTTTTGAACCCGGACCTTCAGGGGACGGTAAAGAGCAATATGGAAACTAATAATCATATAAAACTGCCTTCGATTGGGTTACGAGCTTAACCCTCCAGGCGAATCGTAATTATTTTTTATTCTGAGCAAATTAATTTTATTTACTTCGATTTTTTTAACTGAAAATTTTCAACTTCTTTGCCATATCGTAAAGTATCATTGAAAACTCTTTTTGACTTAGAATTTTTTCACGAAACTTTTTTAACTTTTATTCCATGTCTTAAAATCACATAAAATGTACTTATAACAAAAAAACATCGCTTAAAATATTTTAAAAATAGAAAATCAAAATAATATAAATATATCAGTCACGATTTTTTTCTATTAGAAAAATAATGTTCGTAGTTTTTTTACTTAGTTTTATTTTTAGCTTTCAAGTTTTTTCAAATTTTTCCAATCTTAAAAACACAAATAAGGCTTATAATAAAAACCACGCTATTTTTAAAAAATACAAAATGAATATGGTGAAAATATGTCAGTCGTAATTTGTTCTATCAGATAAACAATATTTCTAGCGATATTTTGTTTTGCTTTGGGACAATTTTAATTTGGGAAAAACTTTTTTTTACAAACAGAACTTTTTCAAGTCAGAGAGAGTTAAATTGGATTCTTTTTAGAGTTAGATACATATAAAGTGGGGAATTTATCAAGATTCAGTCAGACACAGACACTACTACTAGTTTCACAAGTGGCGTACTAGAGTCTGAAATAGGCAAATAAGTTTTTTATTACAAAAGTCTGAGAAAGATGAATCAGAATTTTTTTAGAGTTTGAGACATATGCTATGGGATATAATCAAAATTCAGAGGCAGATGAGTGGGAATTTTTCATAAGTCACACACATAATATTTTCCGAAGGAAGAGAAAACCACTCAAAGATAATGCATACATAAAAATATTAGCGGAATACGAGGGCCAACTTCTTAATAGCGCTCGTTGTAACACGATAGGCATTGATATCCCATATTCCGTATTTTGGGTATTATCATTCAACGAAAGGTAAGAAGAAGAAAATTATACTCTTCTACCAATATCATAAACCATATCTTCTCCGCGTGGGGTTCTCCGCTGTTAGCTGTTGGGGTGGCGCGAAGCGCCACCCCAACAGCTAGTATATATATATATATATATATATATATATATATATATATATATATATATATATATATATATATATATATATATATTATATATGATGTATGAAGTGGTTTCCAATGTTTTTAGAGACACCCCCTCCATCAGTTAAATTTAACACAAGAACAATAACTTTTAGGGTTTGATGGGTATTTGACGGGTATCATTATGTAATCATAGGTAAATTATGTAATTTTTACTTTTTGTATGTGGCTGCCTCCATAGTTCTCCGTGGTCGATCATCAACACAACTTAATTTCATGTGTGTTTTTGACCAATATTAATTGTGCACTAGAAGCATACACACTTACATCTTTATTCTAATTGAAGGTGGAAGAAAGTGTGTATTCACGATAGAGCTGTCGTAGCATTGAAAGCTAACAAAGACAAATATTTGAACTATGAAACAAGTGCTAGTAGTGACACTATTGGAAATGTATACGAGCGTTATCATGACAGTGAGAGATTAAATTTCTTTAATCTCTTGGAATAATAAAAAAATCAATTTTCCTAATGCTAAATATGCGAGAGCAACATTTCCAGAGATGATAGCACGCAAAGAGAATGCAAACATAAAACCAATAATTGATGACGAAGGACGTCTTCTTGCAATTGTTCTGGTAACATATTACCCGTTGATAAATCATATCGCCATCTTTCTGGTACTACCATTCAAATGACATCATACTTCTCTACCAATATAATAAAGCTAATCTTGTCTAGTTGCCAGTACTGTTACTTTTGTAAAAATAATGTGTTAATAGAATGTGAAATTGAAGGCAAAATAAAAAGGGCATTTTGTTTTTGGTGATATATCATCACCAAGGAAATTAAAGATTATTCAATGAAAAGCAAAGTATCGCTGAACATTAATAGTATCTGATAGTATACCGAAAAAATACCATCATTGAAAAGAATAATAGAAATGATGAAAAAGTGAAGATGAAATACTTGAAGAAAGTAAGTCAACATGATAGAATTATCTTAGCATCGCATGCTGACAAAGACACATATTTGAACTAAGAAACCAGCACTAATGTTGACAACTCTGGAAATATATGTGAGCTTTGTCATGATAGAGAGAGACCAATTTCCTTCCGAAAACTGAAAAAATTTAATATTACTGACGATGGATTTACAAGAATTTTTCCAGAGATGAAATTCGGAGAGACTGCAAGCTTAAAAATAGTAGTTGACAACGTCGGTCAACGTCTTGCTTACAGTACGGGTAATACGCTATCTGTTGATAAACTGTATTGTCATCTTTCAGGCAAAAGCATTCAACGGAAGGTAAAAAGGAGAAAGGCCTACTGCGCTACCAATATCATAAACCATATCTTGTCTGCATGTTGAAACAGTCACCTATGTAGAAATAATGTGGTTATAGACAATGAAATCGCGAGCAAAACAAAAATGGCATTAGCAAATAACATCACCAAGGAAATCAAAGACTATTCTATGAAAAGCAAAGCGCATATGAACATTATAGTTCCATTGACTGTGTACGAACAGATACTGTCAATGAACTTTCAATAAATTGTTTCTCTCTCTCTCTAACAAAAGCCAGAAATAAAAATGAAGATACTAAATAGGCTTAACGGACTGTAAACGACGTTTATCAATAAGCGCAGAAAACCAAACGAGAGTGACTTTCAGCCAATGAAAAAAAGACAAAGCAAAAATTTTGACAAAGACCGCCACTAGGCTTTCCTCAGTGCCCATGAAAGGGAAGGAAAAAGAATGCATATAGGTATAAATAACAGTTCAATAGAGAAAATATTTTACTTGTCTGTGAAACACAAAAAGATCTGGATATTTCGGTCAAATACACGGTGACCGTCTTCAGCAGATAAGCTAAAATAACACAAATAAAACATTTAAATTTATAAAAAACCAAAATTAATTACACATTGTGTTTCGATTTTGTTCAATTCCAAGCAATTAAAGATGCAAATCTTTTTCACTTCCTAGTTGCTGGGTCATTGACCAGACTTTTATGTCGAAGTTTTTTTCGTCAAATAAAAAGATTTTCACATTTAAAATGTTATTTATACGTCAGAAAAAGGCAATGTGGTTTTCAAAAATACCTAGGATATGCATAAAAGAAAAATGTAGTTTTTTCTTTTATGTCAATTTTTTTTTTTTAGTACTGAGGCTTTTAATACGACTTAGCGGAGGTGTTTGTCGTAGTACTCCTTTTTTCCTTTTAATCGTCTTCACTGGCTCTCCTTCTCTTCAAAAACAAAAAATAAAGGTTAAAGATTCATTTTTTCTTCAAAAAAAGAAAAACTTTCTTTTTTTTCTTCACTAGCTGGAAATCACCATCGTTCAGTTTCTTAAAATTATTTATCTTCTCTTCGTTTTTTTTATCAAGATAAATATTATTGTAACAAAATTTTATTTTAAATGTGTACTTTAAATCCATTGGGCTTTTTCGTGTCTTCAATGGTCACAGACTTCTTTGATAATCACCAAATTTGCTTTGAGTATATTACAAAGGGGAGTAATTGTGTTTTGTGACTTAAATTGTTACATACTTACTTACCCAATCCCATGTTTCCTTGAGCGTATGTTAGAAACAGAAATCAAGCTGTCTTTTGACGCCGATCATTATCACATTTTTACTTAGCCAATTCCATTTTAATGGCACTTGGTATTAACCAAGTGACATATAGCAATCGCCAATTCTGTCGGTCTGTCGGTCTGCCTGTCTGTCTGTCGGTCTGTTGGTCTTTCGGTCCCGGTTTTGCTACTTTAGGCACTTCCAGGTAAGCTAGGACGATGAAATTTGGCAGGCGTATCAGGGACATGACCAGCTAAAACTAGAAATAGTCGTTTCCCCAATTTAACCATCTGGGGGGGGGGAGATTGGGGGGCCGGTTAATTCGTAAAAAATAGAAAAAATGAAGTATTTTTAACTTATGAGTGGGTGATGGGATCTTAATGAAATTTGATGTTTGGAATGATATTGTGTCTCAGAGCTACTATTTTAAATCTCGACTAGATCTGATGACATTGGGGGGAGTTAGAGGGGGAGAAACATCTTTGGAAAAGACTAAAATCTTGGAAAACACTTAGAGTGGAGGGTTCAGGATGAAACCTGATGGGAAAAATAAGCATAAGTCCCAGATACATGATTGACATAATCGGAATGAATCCGCTCTATTTGGGGTAGTTGGGGGGGGGGGGTAATTCTAAAAAATTAAGAAAAAGAGGTATTTTTAACTTACGAACGGGTGATCGGATCTCAATGAAATATGATGTTTAGAAGGATATCGTGTCTTAGAGCTCTTATTTTAAAGCTTGACCGTATCTGGTGACATTGGGAGGGACTTAGGAGGGGGAAACCTAAAACTTGGAAAAGACTTAGAGTGGAAGGATCGGGATGAAACCTGGTGGGAAAAATAAACACAAGTCCTAGATACATGATTGACATAAACGGAACGGATCCGCTCTCTTTGGGGTAGTTGGGGGGGGGGGGTTATTTCTGAAAAATTAGAAAAAATGTGGTATTTTTAACTTACGAACGAGTGATCGGATCTCAATGAAATTTGATGTTTAGGAGGATATCGTAGCTCAGAGCTCTTATTTAAAGCCCGACCGGATCTGGTGACATTGGGGGGGGGGTGGGAGGGGGAAATCTAAAACGTGGAAAACACTTAGAGTGGAGGGATCGGGATGAAACTTGGTAGGAAAAATAAGCACAAGTCCTGGATACATGATTGACATAAACGGAACGGATCCGCTCTCTTTGGGGTAGTTGGGGGAGGGGCTAATTCTGAAAAATTAGAAAAAATGAGGTATTTTTAACTTACGAAGGAGTGATTGGATCTTCATTAAACTTCATATTTAGAAGGACCTCTTAACTCAGATCACTTATTTTAAATCTCAACCGGATCAAGCGTAATTGGGGGGGGGGCAGTTGGGGGGGGGGACCGGAAATCTTAGAAAATACTTAAAGCGGCGAGATCAGGATGAAAGTGGATGGGAAGAATAGAAACCTGTCTAAGATACGTGATTGACATAACCGGACCGGATCTGCTCTCTTTGGTGAAATTGGGGGGGGGGGTGGTAATTTAGAAAATTGAGGTATTTGTAACTTACGAAAGGGTGACCAGATCTTAATGAAATTTGATATTTAGAAGGATCTTGTGCTTTAAAGTTCTAATTTTAAATTCCGACCAGATCCTGTGACATTGGGGGGAGTTGGAGGGGGAAACCGGAATTTTTGGAAAACGTGAAAATTGGGGTATATTTATCTTACGAATAGATGATCGGATCTTAATGAAATTTGATTTTTAGAAGGAATTCATGTCTCAGAGCTCTTTTTTCAAATCCCGACCAGATCTTTTGACACTATGGGGAGTTGGAGGGGGAAATCTTGGAAAAACACTTGGAGTGGAGGAATCGGGATGAAGCTTGGTGGATAGAATAAACAAATATCCTTGATACGTGATTGACAGAATCGTACTGGATTCGCTCTCTTTGGGGGAGTTGGGGGGAGGGGTTCAGTGATTTGGCGAGTTTGGTGCTTCTGGACGTGCTAGGACGATGAAAATTGGTAGGCGTGTCAGGGAGCTGCACAATTTGACTTGATAAAGTCGTTTTCCCAGATTCGACCATCTGGGGGGCTAAAGGGAGAGGAAAAATTAGAAAACATTAGGTATTTATAGCTTACGAGTGGGTGATCGGATCTTAATGAATTTTGATATTTAGAAGGAGCTCTTGACTCAGAGCTCTTATTTTAAATCCTGACCGGCATTAAGCCTCTTATTTTCCTTTTTAAATCAATCTATTGATTCATAGAATTTTGTTAGAGCTCATACCATATGATCTCTTGGCTCTTAGCTCTTCTCGTCTCGTCACAAGTGTCATATGAGCTCTTAGCTCTTGTTCTTTATGTATATACCAAATAGGGAAGTCAGGCTATTTTTATAGGAAAGTTAAGCTATTTTTATGTCGTCAATTGTCATACTTTTACTTTGCTTTACTTTTACTTTTTACTTTTACTTTGCTAATCACATTATTATTTGATTGCAAGTCAAACAAGGAAGCTAAATAATCCCGCCTTCTTTACTCGTTGTTACATTTACCTGTCGGTGTGATTGGTTAATACAACCCCTGATTTGTTCTTTTGTATGGAGTTTTAAGCAAGTAAAAAGGACGGACATTTCTGTGTCACAAAGTGTTTCTCACAAGTAATCTCTCATTTTATAAGTGTAGTCATTTTATAAGTGTGCAATTCAACTAAGATAAAAACCTTCAGATGAAAATAGAAAAGGAAAAAACAGCTTATGATAAACTATAAGTATTGTTTTTAAACAAGTGGAATAAACGAACATAAGATAGGTCTGCATCCGTCTTATTGAATTGTTTTTGTTTTTATTTTGTGTTTGTGTGTTTCATTTTTTAGCTACCTTTTTCTGTCTATTTTTCTCTTTTTCCGGCTGATAAGGGCTTGCTGATATGAAGCCAAAATATTCAAGCTTATTTTGTTATTTATACATTTTTTTTTGTTTGGCTTCCATGTCCACAGTTATATTAAAAGCTTCAACCGTCACGAATACTTTCTTTTCAATTATAAATGGGGTCTAAGATTTTTTTTTTTATGACTACATTTTTTTTTCAGTTTTTTTTTTTACGGTAAATTTTTTTTGAGTTGACTGAAAGGACATCATACGTTTTTTTTCCAATCTTAGATTTACAGCCCCCTTCCTGAAACTAAATGGCCTGACTAGGGTCTTATTCAATATTTTTTCGGACGGGGGGGGGGGGGTTAAAAATTTGTTTTACGTAAAAAAAATTTACGAGTCGGATAAGCATTTTTGGGGGGGGGGGGGTTCGATACTCCCAAGTCTCCTATGGATATGATCTTGGGCTAGCCAGAGGTAGTGTTTTTCAAGTTAAGAACAAGCACTTTATTCAATACGGTTGTAGTTTACCTCAGCTTTTAGACAAAGATTTCTTTCAATAACGACGTTTATTTTGAGTATTTTTGGCTGACTTTTTATTCTGATAGATTTTTTTAGCATGTTGGAATATTTGCAGTGTAAGATTTGTGAAGATACTTACTAATTTACTTAAAGGGCTAATTGGGAGATTGGCTTAGAAAATTGTCCTTGTTGAGCGTTCACGTTTTGGAAACTTCAAAAAAAAACTAAAGAAAAGAAGTTTCTTTCTTCAAACGAAACTGAAGGCATCCTTAGTATTTCTTGAACGTTATTTATTCTCGTAAATATCATTTCATAAATTTAAAAAGAATACATATTAACTAATTAGAAATATAAGGTTCCCAAATTAAATGGGAATAAGCACAAAAATGTGGTTCGGTCCCGCTTTCTATGATTATAATGAAAAAAGGTTCAGGTGGGTCAGCTACGTATGAAGAATGACAGATTGTCAAAGGTTAGGATTTTTGGCCGTTTATCTGGGGCAAAATAAAAAACAGGCTGTCCCCTAATGCTGTCGAAAGAGGTCATTAGCAAGAATTTAAGCTAAATTGCAATTTCAAGGGAGAGGTTAAGAATAAGTCTTTGAATGTATTTGGGTGGAGAAGGAGCGTAAGTGACTGTCTAACATTAGGTAGTTTGCTCTTCCAGTGAGTTATTAGCAGTAGTAGTAGCTATAAGTACATGAAAGGTGAAAGATCTTTTGAAAAGAAATATATTTCAGATGTCAAAAAGGACGATGAGCTGCTGATTGAAGAGCCTTATAGAAGAACAGTATGCACAATTTTGCTTTTAATTCCTACATTAGCAACAAGCAAAGGACGAACTGTCCTTTATGCTCTGGCAGTGGCAGCGTTGATAGCAGGACCTGTTACTAACTTGTATAAAAATGCCTCAGAAGCCTCTAAATCGATGGCTTGCTCCCAAGAGCTGATTTACAATGAAACTACACTTTTACAAGATTATTCTAAAAGGTAATACTTTGGTAATCCTATCATTCTAAGCGAAAGCAATATTTTTTTTCTTCGGGAGTGACCAATAACCAGCAGGTTTATTTGGTGGTGAGGGGGGGGGGTATATAACTAGGACGAAATGGATAAAATTTGGAGTAAGATCTTTCTTTGTATCCTTTCTCTCCTGAATTTTGTTTCGGCTCCTAACCTAAGTTTTGTATGCAAGAAAACCTGAAACTAAAAAAAGGAACAAAATGGCTCCAAAGTTTACTCAAGTATTTTTCACATGCAATAAATCAGATTTATTTTTATTCGATTCGGTAATAAGCTGGATTTTACTTTTGCGTTTTTTTTCGTATTTAAAGGAAACAAAGACTTGTCTTATGCAATTTAAAGCGTTTTTGTCAATTTGTATAAAATGGAATATATGGACGATTCAGAAATAAATGAATTAAGTCCCTTTTTCTTAATCTTCAAAGGACCGATATCCCAGAGAATATTCAAATAAAATATCTGATAATTGTCTACCTGGAAAGCAATTAGCCTTTAAGAGTGCTGTAAGTAAAATTGAGACGATACGACTGCCTGTCTATGGATTATTCTTTATGGTTGATTAAATAAAAAAACTAGTTTTTTTTAACTGAAAGTAAGGAGCGACATTAAAACTTAAAACGAACAGAAATTACACCGTATATGAAATGGGCTGTCCCCTCCGCAATCCCTCGCTCTTTACGCTAAAGTTTGACTCTTTGCCACAATTCTACTTTTTAAAACAATTAAAAGCTTTAGCGTAAAGAGCGAGGGATTGCGGAGGGGACAACCCATTTCATATACGGAGTAATTTCTGTTCGTTTTAAGTTTTAATGTCGCTCCTTACTTTCAGTTAAAAAAACTAGTTTTTATTTATTTAATTTCTGAACGTTTTTGAATTAATGCATGTTTGATTTTGGCTCTCCGTACATAAATTATTAAAATGAAATTTGCATATTAATTCTTTTTTTGGCTAAATGGCTTTCTCTTAGTTTTGATCAGACGATTTTGAAAAATAAGGGATGGGGAAGGAGGCCTAGTTGCCCTCCAATTTTTCGGTTACTTAAAAAGGCAACTAGAACTTTTAATTTTTAACGAACGTTTTTATTAGTAAAAAATATACGTAACTTAAGAATTAACTTACGTAACTCGCTCTTCACATTAAATCTTAAGTTTTGTCCCAATTCTTTTAAGAATGATCCCTGAATCAGAAGGCCGTAGAATAAATAGTTGAAATTACTATAAATACTTTAGCATAAAGAGCGAAGTATTTATCTCCTTCTAAATACCTTGCTCTTTATGCTAAAGTATTTTTAGAACCCCTCATATGCGTAATAATCATTAAAATAATAAAAAGTTTTAATGCTACTATGTACTTTCAATTGAAGAAACTTTTCATGTTTATATGTTCATTGTTTTCTTTTTAATAGAAATGCTAGAAAATCCTGCACCCTTTTCATTGAATTTCTCTTCCCCCATGAAATATTTCTCCAAGGAAAGATCCTCCCACATATTCCCCTCCCCTCAACCCCACACCCAAACCAAAAAATCCCCCTGAAAACGTCGGTACACTTCCCAATAACCATTACTGTATGTAAACATTGATCAAAGTTTGTAACTTGCAGTCCCCAGGGACTTTGGGGGAGTAAGTCATCCCCAAAGACATATTTATTATGGTTTTCAACTATGCAGAACAAAATGGCTATATCAAAATTTTGATCTGTTGATTTTGGGGAAAATATGAGCGTGTGAGGGGGCCTAGGTGCCCTCCAATTTTTTTGGTCACTTAAAAAGGGCACTAGAACTTTTCATTTCCGTTAGAATGAGTGGAACACTCCAGGACCACTTGGTCGATACGATGACCCCTGGGTAAAAAACAAAACAAAAACAAATAAACACGCACCCGTGATCTGTCTTCTGGCAAAAAATACGAAATTCCACATTTTTGTAGATTGGACCTTGAGATTTTTTCTATGGGGTTCTCTAATACGCTGAATGCGATGGTGTGATTTTCGTTAGGACAATATATATATATATATATATATATATATATATATATATATATATATATATATATATATATATATATATATATATATATATATATATATATATATATATATATATATATATATATATATATATATATATATATATATATATATATATATATATATATATATACATATAAAAATAAGTTGTCTGTCTGTCTGTCTGTGGATCAGGTGACGTCATGTTTCTGTGTCGACTGACGTCATGAAATTAGTTGTCGTCATTTTTGCTTTGACGGTGACGTCATTAGACTGAGACAGAGGGAATATAAGTGACGACCGGGAACCTCAAAGAGAGATTACAGACTGGGACACCCGGACACAAATCACGACCGGGACACAGGGAATATAAATGACGACCGGGACACAGGGACACAACTACAACGGGGACGCCGGGGGCACAGGCGGGATATATAATGACACAGGGATTGTTCGAATAGAAATTACAGACCGGGACACCGGGACACAAATGACGACCGGGACACCGGGACACAGGGAATATAAATGACGACCGGGACACTCAAAGAGAAATTACAAACTGGGACACCGGGACACAAATGACGACCGGGACACAGGGAATATAAATGACGACCAGGACACAGGGACACATCATTAGAATAATGAGGTATAGATCTGAATACGGATTGTTTTTCCCATGGACAATTATATGTTGCATGTTCAAGAGTCAGTAAACCTGACAATCTATTTATATGCACAGACAATGGGACAGCGAAGAATGTTGTATATTCGCATGTTTTACGTAGTTAAAAACATATATTTATATCTATCTCTATTCACAGGTGGGACACAGGGACACAACTACAATGGCGCGTAACTAATATGGCGCGTAACGACTTACGCGCGCGGGGGGGCTTGGGGGGGCGCGAAGCGCCCCACCAACTAGGTGTTGGGGTGGCGCGAAGCGCCACCCCAACAGCTAGTATATATATATATATATATATATATATATATATATATATATATATATGTAGATATATGTATGTATACATTGCGGAGAAGATGGTTTTTTAGGACAATTATACTTATTTCCAAAAGAAAACACGGTAAACGAGCCCTTTTTTCGGAGTAGTATTCTACAAAAGTTCAACTTCGATTCAAAGTCGGGTTTCAGAGGGCTCTTCCCCTCCTTTCATTTAGACCCTTGATAGTTATTAAAACGATCAGAAATTGAAGAAAAAAGTTTTTTCAAATGAAAGCAAAGAACAGCATTAAAACTTAGAATGAACAGAAATTACTCCTTACATTAGGGAACTGCCCCTCACTAACACGCCATGCTCGTCGCACTGAAATTTGACTTTTTGTTCCGAACGCTTAAAAATGACTGCTCGAGCACAAGGGCAACTGGAATGGAATAAGAAATATTTTCAAGAGTGGGAGAAATATTTCTCCCACTAATAAGAAATAATAAGAAATAATAAGAAATAATAAATTATTATTTATAATAATAAACCAATAATAAGAAATATTTTCACAATATCTCAAGAGTGGGAGAGCTCATTAATGTACATTTGCTTTAAGCAACATTATTTTCAGCTCGAATTTTTAAAAGAAAATAGAAAGTAGGTTTCACATATTTTGCAATCATGACAGCTTTCAGCGTATTATTTTGACACTTTAGCTTAAAGATAAAGGAGGGGCAAGGACAGTTCCCCGCACACACGAAATAATTTTTTCTTCATTTTAAGTTTCAATGTTGCACTTTACTTTCACTTGAAAAACTGTTTTTTTTACATTTATTAGTCTTTTGCATTAATGTATGTAAATTAATGTTTTAATTTATTTTATATCTATACTAATATATTTTTAGTCATTTTGGATTAGAAATCTGAAAAGTTTAGAATACACTAAACTAAATAAAAGCTAATATTTGAAGATAATTTCAATTTTGTCACTCTTATCCGTGTTCTAAAAGAGTCCAAAACGTAAAAAAAAAAAAAACAAAAAAAATCTACCACAGAGGAATATATTTTAAAAATCTTAAGTTTTCAATTGACTAAGTAATTCATTAATTTAAAGAGTCTTTTTTAAATTTGTAGTAATTTCGATTTCTTCAAATTTGCCATTTTTTACGCTCCAGAGGCTTTCTCCAAAAAAAAAGGATTACCGGGTTTCGCTTTTGATTTTTTTTCTATTTCTAGAGAAATATATCGGAAAAACGGCAAAATTTTAGATCCACTTTTAAAGATTATTTTACAAGAAATTGCTCTTGCTGACATGTCGGGATAGAAGGCAAGATCAAGAAAATTGAAAGCAGTGGATGCAGGGACATTAACCTTAACTAAAACAAGAAATGGCAGCATATATACCTGTTTTTATCTGTAAACATTTGCTCGTTTATAAGCGAATAATCTAGGCTAGTTTAATAATAACAAAATTTATTGCTTTAATTTGTTCTTTTTGGAGTTAATTTCTTTCAGGACATTTGTTGACTTGGCAACAAGTGTTAAAGAATCAGTAGAGACTGTCGGCAGTGCGGCAAGCGACATACGCAAGTCATTCGGCGACGTGAAATCAGGCGTCGATGTCGTCGTAGAAGGTGTAAATAAAGCAAGAAATTTTGTAACTGGAGCTGAAAAGGTAGGCTGATACTTAAGAGCTCTTTCCACTGTACTAAGGGGCGAAATACACGCGGCTTTTTTTCAGAGCCGATCAACCAAATTTTCTAGTTTTCGGTGCCGATTTACGAAAACGGCACCGACTTTCATCGTGATCATCAAAAAAAAAGAAATCCCTAATCGTTTCCTTCTCTTAAATAGGAAAGTCAGAAGTACTAACAGATAATAATAATAATTAAATATTTAACAATAAAAGAACTTTATAAATGAATAGTGAAATAATTTAAAATTTAAACAATTTTTTTAATGAAATAAAAATTAAAGAAAAAAATAATAGAAAAACACAATAGTACTAATGAACAAACTAACTAATAAGTTGAGATCAATCATGCATCTATTGATAAACTGCAGTTGACTATTGATGTCCATGACGTTTAGTCTTGGAAATCTCGCGCATAAGGACATTGTTTTTGTACCACTATCGTTTGTCTACTGAGCTGCTGAAATCGGTGACCGAAAAAAGCTACGTGTGTCCGGCATTAAACAGTAAAAATGTAAATAACCAATAGATATATATTTATTCATATACAGTTAATAAACAATCATAGTCCCGTAGTGGCACAGTGGGTTTGATATTAACTTGGTAACACGGGACCGAGAGTTCAAACCCAGTTGCAGACACACGCTGCAGGACTCAGAATTTGAGTCCGGCGATGAGATTATGCAAAGCATATTCATATTAATCTAAGCAAACGCAATAACAGAAATAATAATATTAATCAATAAGCAATAAACAATAATAGCCCCATAATAATTCTCAATAAACTATGAGAGAAACTAAAAAAAAATAAACAAAAAAAACTCAATCTAGAAACTTTTTCGGAGGGGGGGGGTCTAAAAAGGAACTTTAAAAAAAGCCTTAAAAGTTGTTTATACGCATTCATGTCTCGTTTTTGTAATTCGTACAAAAATTTTGAACTGAGGCTCTAACACGGTGCTCCCCCCTGGGACACGGCTTCGAGCAGCTTCTCTTCGCTGACTCTGCACTGAATACCAAGCCAGAGTAAAGTGCCATCCACAATCAACAACAAAACAACCAATTCCAACTCAGCCCAGATATGTCAACTCCACTTTGAACTGAAGGCATAAAAAATAAATTGTCCAGCGGTTACTAATGATTTATAATTTTTCTGAAAGTCCCAAGCGAGTGGCACTTGCTAGCTGACTCAAACAAAGTATTTCTGGCAGCAATAGAAGCAGTCAGAGGGTTAAAATCTTATCTGACTGATTGACTGAAAGGGATTCGAATGCCACGAATAAAGTTTACGAAGAATTTGTTCAAGGTTCAAGGTTCTTTTAATATAACCAATATATACAAAATATTAGGTAACTCAAGTCTGAGAGTATAACTCGAATGCAATTGAGCTACCTTTAAGCAACACTAAATCTGCACAAAAATTAAAAATAAATAGTTCTCTAACCAATCTCGGCAGAAATAAATAAAAAACAAAAAACAAACAACAAAAAACAAATCCCGTGCCGTACGATACCATTTCTATCCTCCGCCCACCATTTGGAGACACAATTAAATTTACAACTTAAAACCAAGTGAGTCATAAGACATCTGGAGGCCTCATGGGCGAACCCCAGAGACCAACCCATTAACTTAAAACAATAATAAACATAACTTAAAAAAATGTCATATTATTTAGATTTATAAATTTCAATCAGCACTCTTTTCAACTTCCGTCTTATAGCATCTATGCTTACATTAAAATCAATCTCATTTTTCAATCTTTCCCAATGTAGAGGAATCAAACACCTCAGGCTAAAACGCGACCTCTCTGTAACTACCTTAGGAGTCCGCAGATTATATTTACCACGGGTTTCAACTTGTGAAGATGAAGGAAAAGAAATAAGACCCATCGATGCAAAATATCTGGGAAGCTTTTCTCGTTCAAGCTTAATCTTAAACATAACACTTAAAAATGGATACTTTGCCGAACAGGAAGAATATTATGAAGTGAAAAAAGGGTCTCTGTTGTGGATTTTAAGGGGAAATTTGATGGCGATGGCAGAAAAGGTTTAAGGATACGAATTGCTTTATTTTGGATAATCTGTAAAGGGGTAACATTACTTTTAAAAGTGTTCAAAAAATAATAGATGCATAGTCAAAATGGGATTGCACAAGGGAAAAGTAAAGGGATTTAAGAGCGCAATATGGAAGAAGGTTTTTCAGTCTGCACATTATACCAACTCCACGGGCAGACTTTGCTCTAACCTGATTAATTTGCTCTTTCCATGACAAATTCTCATCAAACACAACTCCCAAATATCTTATTGATACAACCCTTTCAATAACAGATTCAGGATCTTTCGCAGAAAGGGAAACTGATTCTATATATGGAAACTTGTGACCCGTTCTGCTGTAAATAATAAACTTCGCTTAGAAGTTTAGAAGAAAGTTTAGAAGAAGTTTAGAAGAAGTTAGAAGAAACTCCAGTATCTGAGCACAAATCATTAATGTAAACTAGGAAAAGCAGAGGTCCTAATACGGATCCCTGGGGAACACCAACCTTATCTGAATGCTGTAAAGAATCAGATTTAACATCATTATATATAAGTATCTACTGCCTCCCATGAAGATATGATTCAAGTAACCTAAGGCAATTACCACGAATACCAGCATTCGAAAGCTTATACAAAAGAATTTGATGAGAAATGGAATCAAAAGCTTTCTGTATGTCTAAACATATAGTTGCAGGCGTTTCGTCACGGTCAAGACAATCACTAATATGTTGGACAATAATAGCCATAGGATGATCAGTGCAGTGCTCTTTTCTAAATCCAAACTGAAGTTTAGAAATGTATTCAAATTTCTCAAAAAATAATAAATTCTGTTATACAGTGCTCGCTCTACAACCTTCGAAAAAGCAGAGAGTATCGATATAGGACGATAATTAGCAGGAAGCCTCGGGTCATCACCTTTATGTAGGGCCACAATTCTTGCTGATTTAAATGTTGAAGGATAGACACCAGTTACAAATATAAGATTAATAATGTGGCATAACACCGGTGATATAACTGGGAATACTTCTTTGACCAAATTAGTTGAAGATCAATCAAGGGCTTCAGATGAACCGTTCTTCATTTTAGATATGATTTGTTTTAGTTTAATTTCAGTGACCGGGGAAAGGAACATGCTTTTATCAGAGGGAGGGGGCATGTGATCTTTAAATAAATCATTATTATTATTATTTGGAGAAACATGAGATGCATTAGCTGTTTTTTCACCGATGCTTACAAAATGAGCATTGAGCAAGTTCACTATTTCCTGCTCATCGGAAGAAAAAGTACCATCACCACGTAACATTTCATTCGGAAATGAAGATTTCTGAGACCTTCCCAACAGAGAGTTAATAAGTCTCCAAGTGTGTTTTTGATCCCCACGAGCTTCTACAAAAGATTTTTCAAAATATCTAGCTTTTGCTTTCCGAATTAAACTGTGTCAGGACATTTTTATACTTTTTAAACTCTTCTTTATTTTTATTAGATTGGAATAACATAGATATTTTAAATAGCTTATTTTTCATTGAAATAGAGTGTAGAAGCCCGCGTGAGATCCATGATTTTCTAGGGAGTGTATATTTTTTTATTTTAATGCGCCTCAATGGACATGCTTCATCCAAGCACTCACGGAAATATTTTAAAAACAGAGCCGTAGAAACCTCAGGGCATTCACATTCTAGAATTGCAGTCCATTCATTTAAATACAAAAGGTTCCTCAATTTATCCATCCCTTCTTTATCAATTTTTCGAGTTTGTTTAAATTCCGAAAATTTTGGTCTGTGATTAATTCCAACATCGGCAACTACAACACAATGGTCAGAAACATCTGTAAATATAATATGCGAAAGAGCAACGGGGATAGTAGAAAAAATATTATCAATGAGAGTAGCCGTATCTTCCGTAACCCGGGTCGCAGACCTGCATGATGGTAAAAGTGATTTTGATAGGTTCATGCATAGAAACTCAAGCGATTTTTCATGCAAATGATTAGAAATTCCCGGTCTATTTGTCTGAGCTAACAATAAATTAATATTAAAATCACCCATTACCAGAACTTGCTCAGAATTCAAATTAGTCACATCTTCAATGAAGCATTCATAAATTCGCAAAAAATCTTGTAACGAAGCCGATGGTGATCGATAAACAACACAGACAAGAACTTTCCTATTATCAATCACACACTCAATACAAAAGCTCTCAAAAGTCATCTCTTGGTCATGCTTAGATAGTTGCTTCTTCACAACAAATGGAATATCATCCTGAAGAAAAAGTCCAACCCCGCCACCCTGTCTATTTTCCCTATTCTTAGATATAAATTTAAATCCATCACCATTCATGAATTCTGCATTTTCTTTACTTAAGAACGTGCTGATCTTAAATTCCCATCAATTACAGGTGTTCCTAAATCCCCTTCAAATAAAAAATCAGTAGCAGGAAGGCTAGCTAAGTGATCATCATAAACACCTTTAGCAAAAGGGGAAAAATCAAAATAAATATTTTTTAGATCAAGCTGATCACCAAGGCGGCTCCCCAATCTTCCCCCAGACTCCCCACCACTCACGTGTTATATATAAATTTCATCTTTACCTTATGTCCCAGGCAGGCACGATGGAAAAATGGAAATGGCATCGCACCACTAATCAGGCAAATCGGGTAAAAAAGTGGCAGAGAACAAACAAGACCTCGAAACCTGATTTTTTTCACTAGACCTACTAACACTAGACAAAGAAAGAGAAGACAACAAAAGAAAAAAAAAGGACCATGATTGTTACGGCTAGATCGTATTTAAATTCTAAACAAACCATGATGACGACCAGAAAAAAAGAAACAAATATATATATATATATACATATATATATATATATATATATATATATATATATATATATATATATATATATATATATATATATATCTATATATATAAAAATAAGTTGTCTGTCTGTGGATGGATGGATGGATGTGTCAGGTGACGTCACCTGAAAAAACTGGATTAGGTGACGTCAAAACTGAAAAAACTAAAAAAAGGCAAAAACTACAAAAAAAAACTAAAAACTAATAAAAAAAATAAAAAAGCTAAAAAACTAAAAAAACTATAAAGGTAAAAACCAATAAAAAACTAAAAAAAAAACTGAAAAAACTAAAAAAAGGCAAAAACTACAAAAAAAAACTAAAAACTAATAAAAAAAGTAAAAAAGCTAAAAAACTAAAAAAACTAAAAAAACTAAAAAAAGGTAAAAAACTAAAAAAAATAAAAAACAAAAAACCAATAAAAAACTAAAAAAGAAAGGAAAAAACTAATAAATGACGACACTCAAAGAGAAAGCGACCAGGACAAAAGGAATGTTCGATTAGCAATCAACAAAGCACCGGGACACAGGGAGTATAAATGACGACCAGGACATAAGTAAAAAAAAAAAACTATCTATATATATAAAAATAAGTTGTCTGTGGATCTGTGGATCGTGGATCAGGTGACGTCACCTGAAAAAACTGGATCAGGTGACGTCAAAACTGAAAAAACTAAAAAAAGGCAAAAACTACAAAAAAAACTAAAAACTAATAAAAAAAATAAAAAAGCTAAAAAACTAAAAAACTAAAAAAAGGCAAAAACTACAAAAAAAACTAAAAACTAATAAAAAAGCTAAAAAACTAAAAAAACTAAAAAAAAGGCAAAAACTACAAAAAAACTAAAAACTAATAAAAAAAATGAAAAAGCTAAAAAACTAAAAAAACTAAAAAAAGGTAAAAAACTAAAAAATAAATAACGACCGGGACACAGGGACACAACTACAACGGGGAAACCGGGGGAAACAGGGGGATATAAATGACGACCGGGACAAAAAAACTAAAAAGAAATAAAAACTAAAAACTAATAAAAAAAACTAAAAAATCTAAAAATCTAAATAAGCTAAAAAAGAAAAAAAAAGGAAAAAAATAAAGGAGAAAAACAAAACTAAAAAACGAATGTATATACAGACCGGGACACCGGGATACAAATGATGACCGGGACCCGGGACACAGGGAATATAAATGACGACCGGGACACAGGGACACAACTACAACGGGGACACCGGGGGAAACAGGGGGATAACCTGACAATCTATTTATATGCAAAGACAATGGGACAGCAAAGAATGTTGTATATTCGCAAGTTTTACGTAGTTAAAACCATATATATATATATATCTATATTCACAGGTGGGACATAGGGACACAACTACAATGGCGCGTAACTATTATGGCGCGTAACGACTTACGCGCGCGGGGGGGCTTGGGGGGGGCGCGAAGCGCCCCCACCAACTAGGTGTTGGGGTGGCGCGAAGCGCCACCCCAACAGCTAGTATATATATATATATATATATATATATATATATATATATACATATATACATACACACACATACATACACACACACATATATATATATATATATATATATATATATATATATATATATATATATATATATATACTAGCTGATGGGGTGGCGCTTCGCGCCACCCCAACACCTAGTTGGTGGGGGCGCTTCGCGCCCCCCCAAGCCCCCCCGTGCGCGTAAGTCGTTACGCGCCATAATAGTTACGCGCCATTGTAGTTGTGTCCCTATGTCCCACCTGTGAATATAGATAGATATATATATATGGTTTTAACTACGTAAAACTTGCGAATATACAACATTCTTTGCTGTCCCATTGTCTTTGCATATAAATAGATTGTCAGGTTTACCGACTCTTGAACATGCAACATATAATGGTCCATGGGAAAACAATCTGTATTCAGATCTATACCTCATGATTCTAATGATTGCCCTTGAGCTTTGTTGATGGTGATTGCTAATCGACCATTCCCTGTCCCGGTGTCCCGGTCGTCATTTACATCCCCCTGTTTCCCCCGGTGTCCCCGTTGTAGTTGTGTCCCTGTGTCCCGGTCGTCATTTATATTCCCTGTGTCCCGGGTCCCGGTCGTCATTTGTATCCCGGTGTCCCGGTCTGTATATACATTCGTTTTTTAGTTTTGTTTTTCTCCTTTATTTTTTTCCTTTTTTTTTCTTTTTTAGTTTATTTAGATTTTTAGATTTTTTAGTTTTTTTATTAGTTTTTAGTTTTTTTTCTTTTTAGTTTTTTTGTAGTTTTTACCTTCTTTTTAGTTTTGTTAATTTTTTTTTTTACTTGTGTCCTGGTCGTCATTTATACTCCCTGTGTCCCGGTGCTTTGTTGATTGCTAATCGAACATTCCTTTTGTCCTGGTCGCTTTCTCTTTGAGTGTCGTCATTTATTTTTTTCTTTTTTAGTTCTTTTAGTTTTTACCTTTTTTAGTTTTTTTTAGTTTTTAGTTTTTTTAGTTTTTTACCTTTTTTTAGTTTTTTTAGTTTTTTTAGTTTTTTAGCTTTTTTATTTTTTTTATTAGTTTTTAGTTTTTTTGTAGTTTTTGCCTTTTTTTTAGTTTTTTTAGTTTTTTAGCTTTTTTATTAGTTTTTAGTTTTTTTTGTAGTTTTTGCCTTTTTTTAGTTTTTTTAGTTTTTTAGCTTTTTTATTTTTTTTATTAGTTTTTAGTTTTTTTTGTAGTTTTTGCCTTTTTTTAGTTTTTTCAGTTTTGACGTCACCTGATCCAGTTTTTTCAGGTGACGTCACCTGATCCACGATCCACAGATCCACAGACAACTTATTTTTATATATATAGATAGTTTTTTTTTTTTTACTTATGTCCTGGTCGTCATTTATACTCCCTGTGTCCCGGTGCTTTGTTGATTGCTAATCGAACATTCCTTTTGTCCTGGTCGCTTTCTCTTTGAGTGTCGTCATTTATTAGTTTTTTCCTTTTTTTTTTTAGTTTTTTATTGGTTTTTACCTTTATTTTAGCTTATTTTTCAGTTTTTTCCTTTTTTTTTTTTTATTTTTTATTTTTTTTTAGTTTTTTACCTTTTTTTAGTTTTTTTAGTTTTTTTAGTTTTTTAGCTTTTTTACTTTTTTTATTAGTTTTTAGTTTTTTTTGTAGTTTTTGCCTTTTTTTAGTTTTTTCAGTTTTTTTTTTAGTTTTTTATTGGTTTTTACCTTTATAGTTTTTTTAGTTTTTTAGCTTTTTTATTTTTTTTATTAGTTTTTAGTTTTTTTTGTAGTTTTTGCCTTTTTTTAGTTTTTTCAGTTTTGACGTCACCTGATCCAGTTTTTTCAGGTGACGTCACCTGATCCATCCATCCATCCACAGACAGACAACTTATTTTTATATATATAGATATATATATATATATATACCTATACATACACATATATATTTCCCTACAAATTAAAATATAACCCATACTAACAGCAAAAATCATCACTTATCTCGACAAAACCCCATCAAAAAAAAAAAAAAAAGAAAAGAAAAAAGAAGAACTTTCAACTGTTGTCACTTAAAAGGACTAATAGACATTTTAAATAATCATTATAATCTTCACTGGAGTTCAATAATAACTAATAAGTTTCATGATGGTCATCGTATTTTATCCACTTATCAGAGTTCAGGTGACACACTTCTAACCATAGATCCGCTCCCTTTTGTTTGATCCTGGGGACTCCCATTTTCCTGCTTCGCGCAGACCTTTAGCCTTAGCAAGGAGGCTGTTCCTGATATCGTTAAGTTTGGGAGGAAGATCAGACACAACGCGAGCTCCGGACCCTTTAAGCTTCCCCACATTACGCATAATTAATTGCACATCTTTGTCTTTGCTAAGGGAAAGAAAAACTGGTTTTAACGTCTCAGTTTTCGATGAGCCTCGCCAAGTGGTAATGTTATTGCTTGTTTTAGACCCCAGTCTATACAAATTGTCTATTGTAATAGGGCTAGAAATTCCCAAAGTATCACTGATCCATGATTCCACGTTAGATTCCAGGGTTTGGTTACCCTTTTCGTTTCGTAGAACATGAATGGTGAGGTTTTTTTTCTGCTTTTTAAGTCAATTAGCAATAGTTCTTTCGACAGTAATTCGCAGGAAGCTTTATGAGCATTCAGTTGACTTTCGAGTTCACGAATCCTATTGCCTCGTTCTATTCCATCCGATTTTATGACTTCAATATCAGCTTTCAAACTCACAAACTTTAGTGACAATTCGTTTTCGTTTGCCAAAATTATATCAAGTTTAACAAGTTTCATCAGTTTGGCATTAATGCTAACTTTAAAGTCTTCAAAATCCTTTTTGCTGACGCTCGCCATCATTAAATAAATCAATAATTACGATCTAGTTAGAATCACCTTAGATCATTGCTTGCTATCAACAATAATCTTATGCAAAAAACAGGTTTCGCACGATTGACTTGCTAACACCTTGAATGACCAGCCAGAGAATAACAATTGTCTTACTGTATTAATGATTATTTCCAAAAAAAAAGGTGTTTGCAGTATGAACTCTCAAACAAGACTGTATAGATAGCTCACAGACTAATGTTGCTAAGAACTCTTTGCAACATCTTATAATATTTTGAAATGTTGATGGAGGAGTTGTCTATGGATATTTAACGTCAAAATCAAAAAATAAAATCTGCCCATTTTGTGTCTAATAAATTTCTGTGGATGACTTTTGTGTGTTATGTAAAAATCATATAATAAGCAAACTTATAGATAAAGAGCGTGTTTACAGGCTACCAGTGGGATCATTTTCTTGAAAAACTCGTCAAGCTAGGGAAAGAAAAGTGAATGGTACAGATTGAGGGAAACAGTGGACCAGCCTCAGATGATGTATTACCTCGTACCCCTCTCTCCCAATAACCTAAAACATAAATTCAAAAGAATTAAAATTTAATTTTTCCAGAGAAAATCTACGCCTGCCCTACCTTATAGAGACATAATTATAACATAGACAAACATAATATATTATATTTATGTTATATATGTTATATATGTTATATTATAACATAATTATAACTGAAGAGACATAATTATAAAATAGGTTGCGTCGCTATTACTTGCTATCATTATGCCATCATTGTTATGTCATCTGTTTTATTTATTGGTTTTAAAAGGGCACCAAAACTAGAAAGCTGCTTTCCTGATTTCAGCTACCCTGGGTCCTTCAGTTGGCAAGCTGCAACACAAAGCTTGGATACAAAGGAGCGCCAAACCTGGTACCAAAGGCTTGATTTAGTCAGAGCCCTGAAAAAAACTTATCGACATCTGGTTTCAAACGAACATCTTCAGAAGTAGTTGAAGCAGAACATTACTATTCTGGAGAAAGTGCAACGGCCACTTCTAAGCTAATTGCAACTAAGGTGGCTGGGTAACCTACAACCAATGGAAATATCGTGCCTACCAACAAATTTGTTCAAGAGAAGGTTCCATGACAGATGTTGGCAGACAAAGGAGGAGATGACGCAATAGCTTTGGAGGATACCTCATATGCCCTCTGGAACAAGCAGATGACCCAACACAATACGGAAGGCTGATCCATAAACGTGCTAGCGAGGAACCATTGGTATAAGAGGCATAAGAAGATATAGCTTAGCCTAAAAAATTTACGATAAATTGAATATGTGATGTAGTAAGATTGTGTGTCACTTTTTCTCACAAATTCAGCTATATACTGACAGCTCGGTATAGAACTGACAACTCGTAAATTTTTATTTTAAATAATTTACAATGCAAATCTATGGATATCCTGTCATTTGTAGGATTAGCTTGCAGCAATTTTTACTTCATTTAAATGAACCAGCCAACCCTCTCTCCTCAGCTTGGGTATAGCATACTTATGTGAAACTTTTCCTTCATTTAGATGAACCTACCTGTCTCCCTCCCCCTTCAACTTGGATGTAGTTTTTAATTCATCTGTATGAATTTCACGACTCCCAACCCTCCCTTTACTTTGTATGTAGTTTGATTTGTACAGTTTGTACAGACATTCTCCCTCCTCCTTTGAAGTAGTTTAATTTTACTCATGGCAGCTACAACAGCTATAGATGTATTGTTCAGTATCGGACATATATTTTCGAACAAAGCAATGAACAAGGCCTTATCCAGCGGAGGGGGGATTGAACCCTCACCTCTCGAAATTATTGTCCGATTTATAAAAAGGTAACAAAAATCTACATAAGCAAATTTTGGATGCGTTCTGTACAGTTTTCTATAAGCCCTCTCCCCCACACCTACTACTTTTACTGTTAAAAACTCACCGTAGCACTAAGCTGGCTGAAGCAAACACAGCTACGCACGCTTCTCCTCCATCCTAATCTATTCAAACCCTACCTCTTTACACTCTCCCAGGAAGCTCCCATTTGATTTAAATCTTTCTTTATAGTACCTTCCCACCCCAACCGCGGGCGACCTGCTTTCCATTTAGCCCTAGATGGTTAGCCCAGAAGGACAATCTTTGGCAATCAGTCATCCATCGTCCACAGAACATGCCCAAATCATCTCCCCTTTTTCTCATTATAGCCCTAGAAAGCGGGATTGAACCGCACGTTCCGTACAGCCTGCTGTTTGAAATACAGTCAGTCAGCCGGGTACCCAGAACAATCCATAGGCAGTTTCTCTGGAAAACATCAAGAAAATGGTCATTCACTTTTCGGAGTGTCCATACTTCAGAACCATATTTGGCCACTGTCATCACTGTAGCTTCCAATATTCTAATCTTTGTTTACAGACTAATCTTCCTATTCTTCTAGGCTTTCTTCAACTGTGAAAAAAAAACCCAGAGCATTGGCTATTCCACTTTTAACATCTTCAGTGCTCCCGCCGTCTTTACTAATGATACTAGATAGGTAAGAGAAGCTTCCCACCCGATTAATCTTTTCTTTACCCAACATCACCTTTTCATCTTTAGTTATTCCTAGCCTTAATGACTTAGTCTTCTTAATATTAATCTTCAAACCTTTTCTAGCACCCTGAACGCACAAAACCACTAAAAGTTCATTCATTTTTTTTTCATTTTTGCTCACACTTTTATCTAGGATGCTTAAATCATTGACTTGATAGCCCATGAAAGTTTTTTTCCTTCTAATTTGATTCCGTGTTCTCCCATTGCCTTTACTGTGCGCCTTAGGAAAAAGTCCATCAAAATGATCCATATAAAGGGGGATAGAACACAACACTGCTTAACTCCTCACTTAATACGAAACCAGCTGCTAGCCTCATTTCCTACCTTCACCACAGCTGTGCTATTCTTGTACATAGCACTAATCACTTTAATGTATTTGTCTGGTATACCATACAAGGATAAGACCTTCGATAAAGCTCTTCTATCAAAAGAATCGAAAGCTTGCTCATAATCTATAAAACTGCGGACCAAAGGTATTTGATAACTCAGGCACTTCTCAAATGTTAACCTAAGAGTGACAATTAGGTCAACATTTCCTCTACTTTTTCTAAAACCGCACTGTTCTTCCCTCATTACTTTGTCTAAAGTATCTCTCAGTATGGAAAGTATCATATTACTAAGTAATTTGCTACCTACAGAGACAAGGCTAACGCTTCGATAATTACCAAACTCACTCTTATCACCTTTCTTATACAGTGGTATAATTACGGTTTTCCTAAAATATGTCAGAAACTTGTATGGTCAGAAAAGTTGCTTGGTAGGATGCCTTTAGATTAGTCACGTAAGGATTTTTTTACGGGGGAGGGGGTCCAACAACAAAATCAATTTAACGTGACATTTCGAATACAAAGTAATTAGAAATTCCGAATAATTTAGGAAAGAAAAGAAAGTAAGCCAAGCCCCAAGCCCCGTTCCATGTGTACATTGCTGCTTTAGGTACTCGATGTGAAGCATCATACGATTTTTTGCTAACTCGAGTCTTTCGCATATTAGTCGATTATATAGGTTTACGCTCCTGAAGCTTCATATATGGTGCACTACTCAGAATTTTATTTAAATTTATAAAATTTTTGTCATTTATTTCAGGAATGTATGAAAGGCATAGACAGAGCATCAGAAGCGTGTAAGGGCCTAGTTACAAAAGCATATGCGCTATGCAAGACAAAGTTAAAGCTTCCGCCTTCATTGAGTGCTTTCGACCCAATTGTCTCCGAAGTATGCAATATCTTAGATGTTGGAGATCGATTTTGCTCCGGCTTGAACCTAACTCAGTTGAATGATGTGTGTAGCTCGGCTCGTGGTATTGATATACCATTGTCGAAGGAATTCATTATTGCTGAGAAAAAATTTGATGAATTTTCCACCTTTCTTGATCCTGATTTTGACTTTTTAGCACAACTGGAAATAGATAATAATGAGACCCGAGCAAATGCAAATTTCTTTGAAAATGTGAAAAGAGAACTTGACACAGTTTCAGTTAGCGTCTTTAAATTCTTAGATGTTTTAAAAGGACTGATGACGCTAGCATTAGCAGCTCCTATTTTTGACGGCTGGCACTATATTGGAAAATACTTAAAGAAGATCACAGTTGAGGAAGAAGAAGAAGAAAAGCCTATTAAGAAACAGCTGATACCAATATTTGAAAAAAGCCTTCCCACGTGGGTTATAAACGTAGCAGTTTCAGGTTGTGTATTAGCAACAGACTATATGGTCTTTTGGATTTTAGATCTCATTCGTCGACATGGAGACATCGAATATCCTAGTTTTGGAGCGAAGACCCTAGCATTAAATATAGTTGGTGATAACATATTTTCAAAAGTATTTGAAGTCCTAGTCGGTGCGTTCAATAATAGTGAAAGTGTACAATATGACGTCAACGTCAAAACTTGTATACCCACACCGAGTCCATTTAATTTCATGTTTCCAGTTGTAATCGGGTTTATTTACATTCTTGCTGTTATTACTATGTGTGTTCAACCTTACGCCGAAAAAACGAAGTTGAGTATTGTCAAAAAATTTTACCCAGATGCTCAAGAGATAATGGATCTAAATGAAACATAGACTTGAATTTTTATTAAGGTGGTGGTGGGGAGGGGACTGAAAAACGACAAGGCAATTCAGTCAAGGTAAATGTAATCTCTAAGATACAAATCAGGCTTCTATCAAGTTTGAGGCATCCAATCTATAGTTTATTACCTACTACTACTACTAACAACTCACCGTAGCACCAAGCAACCTGAGGCCAGCACAGCTACTCACACTCCTCCTGCATCCCAATATGTTCAAAGTCTCTCTCTTTACACCCTCCCAGGGAGTTCCCATTTCCCTTAAATCTTTGTTTATGACATCCTTCCAACCCAACCACGGACGAACTGCTTTCTGTTTAGCCCTTTACGGTTGGCCGAAAAGGATTTATTATAGCATTAAAAATACGCGACTGTTTCATATAACAACAGTAGAATAGGTAAACTGTTGATAGATTAACGAAGAAAATGGTAAAAATATTATTTTGATTTCTTTGATGGTCTTTTCAGTAATTATTTCCAAACTCCTAAGGCCGTAAGACAATCTAAAATGCATTCAAAGATGTCTTTTGTGAAGACATCATCAGACAGGGAAGGGAGATGTTTATTAGAAGATCGCCAGGAAATTATGCCTAGATGGTTTAAAACACTAAATTTGAAATGTAATCTCCAAAATACAAATAGGGGTTCTATCAAGTTTGTGGCATCCAAGCTCCTTTTTCATTGTCACGTTAAAAATGTTAACTGTCTTATGTCGGTAAACGGTAAAATTGGTAAGCTATCACAAAAAAACTGTGATAAAATTATTTTGCTTTCTTTGATTTCTATGTGATAATAACATCCGGACTACTATGACTTCAATATATTCTTTATTCTGCAGTCTTTCTCCGTTCTTTACTCAAAACATTCTTCAATAAATCTTGTCAATGATATCTTTTCTCAAAACATTCTTCAATAAATCTTGTCAATGATATCTTTTCTAAAGAATTTATATCTTAAGGGGTAGGGGGGTTTATCCCACTCCCCCTTAAGATAATAAAGACTTCGAGGTGGCTTCATGTACGAAATGCTTCACCTTTTCTATATTGTTAGAGTTACCCACCCCTTTATGAAATATTGGCTGTGACAGTTTTGAAATGTGTTTTAGCAGTTCTCCTTTTGAATTTCTTTGGAAACCATATCCCTTATAATTAAAACATGAAGACAAGTCAATATCTTCAGTTCTGATGCTATAATATTATATGGAAAATATATTTTCATTAGTTAGTTTATTAAGAAACTCGTTTTGAAATCTCATTTTCTATGGGTTGGGGTTCGCTCTTTACTAGGTTTCACTTTACGGGTATGGGATAATTTGATCATTTTTTTTTCGCCATAGATTTTTTGTCACTACCAAGACGGTCATAGGACAACGTGTCGTCGTTTTTTTTTCTGCCGTCGGACAGACCGTCATGTTTTCTTTTGTCATCGGATAAATTGTCATTGTTTTTTATTGTCATCGAACACATTTTCATCGTTTTTATTTGTCTTCGGACAAAGTGACATCGTTTTTATTTGTTATTGGACAAAATGTCATTGTTTTTATCTGTCATCGTACACGATGCTCATTAGTGATGTATTAGCATGCCTTTAACCCCTCTCTCCCCCCTTCGGGTGACAGGCCACCTTATAAGGGGTTTTAATAGACATTCTGCTTAGGCTCTAGCACAAATTGCAAATACTAAAAATAAGGATAAAGCTGTTCACGAGGGCTTTATCTGTTGGTTCTTACAGGGAGGGATCTAGGCGGGAGAGGGGGGTAGCTTGTCTTGGGCGCTTTTTCATAGTGGACAACTTTGAGAAATTCACAGTAAAATAGTATAAAATCTCATCCATCTTTTTTGTTTTTTTGTATTGCATATCTGCTGGTTCATAGAGAAGTCAACAATTTTCAACAAGTCAGTATTCTTGTTCACGTGGTCTGACATTTAAAATTTGTGCTCTTCAAACATCCGATTGATTCCAAATGTCTAGATTTTTTTCTGGAAGAAAGACAGCGGATTGATTTGATAAAACAGCCTTTTCCTATCGCTGAATCTTCGATTTCCAACGAATAATCCCCTCTAAGCGTCGCCTAAGACCTGAAAAACTGTCAAGTTTAGCATTAAAAAGTGTTCCTTTTCTTTGTATTTCTTTTCTTTCTTCAGTTGCTTGTGATTAAGATGGCTCCCGAACATAACTGGGATATGGGATTCAATTTTAAATTACTCTAATACAACCTTTCGATTGTGTGGTCACGTGCATTCCCAAAATATTTAAACTTTTCCTTTCTGACTAATAGCTAAAAATATTGGAGAAGAAGGTACTTTCGCGGCGGTGTTCTATGGCTCATATCATTTCCATTTGGATTGCCGCGAGTGATGAAGGTGAAAAAGGCTTGAAGATAATGCTGCGATTTGCGTTGCATTTGAGTTGCATTTGCGTTGCCGCGAGTGTTGAAGTTGAAAGCTCACAAAGCACGAGTACTACACGACTAGACCTACGACATGGAGAATTAGTGCTACCTACGCAAACTTGATACAATTCTTTAATGGATGTTAGATAGCGTGTGTGATTTTTCGTTTTGTACTTCTTGAAGAACACGTTCTAATCAATATATTTTCCATAAAATTGATGTTTTTTTTTACAAATAACCATAAAAAATGTTTTTTTAGCTCCCTCTGAGCCCTTGAACTTAGACTGTGAGCTCCCAATGAAAATACATTTCAAGGAAGTCTAGATGGTCTAAAATTCAGCAGATAGTCATTAAGAACAGCGTTACCCTCAGCTTTGGAATTAGCCAATGGCGCTAGAGCCTGAGTGGAATATTTATGAAGACGCTTTATTAGCTAGCCTGTCACCTGCTAGGGGGGAGGGGGGTGGATGGACGCATACTAAAACCTCACGATTGACCATTGTGTACGATAACAGATAAAAACAAAAACACTTTTTCTAATAGCAAATAGAAACGATGTTACTTTGTCCGACGACAAATAAAAATAGTTACAGTTTATTCAATGACTAGAAAAGACATTGTCAGTTATCTGATGACAAATAAAAACAATGATAGTTATTCTGATGACAGTGCTGAGAGAAAAACAAACCATGCACGGAATCTGTTTATGTCAACCAAAGTGAGCACTAAACATGCTGTGTGTTTTATCACACAGTGTTGCCGAATCAAAAATAATCTGAACAAGGGCTTTTGGTTTGCCCTGAAACTTTTCACTTCACGGTTTTCTTTAAATTAATTTAAAATCATTTTGTTTATTTTGATTTTCTTTTTAGCTAAACATTTTAAATTTTCACAAGTCATGTAGGTGGTGCAGTGGATTTGACCTTAGCTTGGTAATACGGGGCCCAGAGATCGAATCACGCTGCAGGAATGCACTGCAGGGCCGACGCAGGGACCTTAGTAGTCAAGAAGCGTCGTTAATTCTTAAATAAATTTAAATGTTCACAAGTTAAGAGAACGTCAACTAGCTATTTTTCTTCCATCAACAATTTAATTGATATTTATTTGAATGCTTTTGGGAAATGTTTAGGTCTGGCTTTATGAAAGGATTCCTTCAAGGATAGTGTCTGTGGCACGGAGTATTCAGCGTGCACCTTTGCTGCCACAGGAATGCAATTCTCTAACAGAATATGTAAGCTTGGCAATAAATCTCAATTGTCTTAAAAGTAGGTTAAAACCCTGCCCTTATAGGAAGTTGATGTAGAATTAGATTTTTGTTTTACTTTTTTAAGATAAGTTTTGATATGTAATTTATTGTAAAGATGAAAACAGTAATCATTAAAAAACTAATAAATTTCCTTGATGTGGGTGTTGAAATATGCAAAAAATACTGTTTGTGTTAATAAATTTATCTCATTTTTAGAAAGGAACGAAACTTCACCTCATTGAAATAATAAAAAAAGTCTTCAAAATTATGTTTTGTATAACGTTTATAAAATATGTATATAATATGAAAGTTTATGTCTAAATAAATTTGAATATTATTATTTTTAACATTTAATTTTATATTAATTATATGATTTATATTTACTAAGTTAATAATTTAAACATAATCAAATGCAATCAATTTATAATTGTTCACTTAATTCATATAAACATAAATTTTGTATGAATTACTTGAAATTATGTTAAGATATGAGAATTTGTATAACATCTATGTAACATTATATATAAAGTGAAATATTACATTATATATTGAACATTTTGATCTTTATATTTGGAAGATATCTTTGCAACTTTATTAAGCTATATAATTCTCCTCCATGGTGCAAGGCTACTAACCAAGATTACACACACCTTGGGAGGTGCAACAAAAGGGAGGTGCTACTTTAAAATGAAATATTATAAAACTGCCCGATTTACTTGGTAAGTAATGAAGTATTACTTACCAAAAAAGATCCTGTAACGCTTTCTAAAGGGGGTGCAAATTGTTTTTATACTGCTTGAGTTGTGTGCGTGTAGAAGGGGGAAGGGAGGTCTCTGCGTGTGTTTGTCTTAATTTATATTAATGATATAAATTTGTATATTGTATAATTATCGTTATGTCTATATTTATATTTTAATAAATGTTTAATTCGAAATTTAATTTAATTCGAAACTGTATTACTAAGAAAAAAGGTTGTTTTTTGGTCTTTTAAAATGGGGATTAATGACTGAAAACCGACCTTATCACAAAATTGCCTTTCAGATTGTGTATCGGGATTTAGGCACAAAGTAAGAAAATTCGGAGGAATTCTCTTTACTCTACAATGCTGCTTCTTGAGGGAATCACTGTAAACTTCTTCATGATCCTAAATTATTAAACAAAGAAAAGATTAGTGGCTATGGGCATTCTCAAAACTGAGAAGCATACACTGCTTCCAGCAAATGCCAAAAACTTAGCTGATGAATACCTTTTCTCGAAAAAAAACAACTTCAAATCCCATATATACAATTTTAAAATTTTTTAATGAATAAAAAATAAATTAACAAAAATAAACCTACAAACATTTAAATAAATTCATTGACTCTCAAAAGCCATGTTCCTGGATGTTTTTGTGAAATAAGCGTAAGATTCAGACTGTCCGTAAATTTTTAAATTGATAAGGCAGTTACGAAATCTTTTATTTGTTTTAATTGTGATCTTACTTTTGCGACATGGGGCAAAACACGTAAAAAGACTTTATTTTAGTCGTTGATGTTGTCATTATATTTTTGTTTTATGGTGAAATAGGTAAAAAAAAAATCTAAGGTTCTAAATTAAAAAACAGATGTAGCTGATAACGGCGAAAGAAACAGTACTTTTTTGGACCGATGTTCATGGTTTGACATATTTTATGCTGACATATGTCAAAAACAAAAATCCCAGATTCTAAACTAAAAAACAATGGGATGTAGCTGATAACCGTTAAAACGGCAATTGTTTTGAACCAATATTAAATGGTTCGTCTTTGAAGAGATGCAAAAAGACTAGAAACCGACTATATTATGGGGTGCTGCTTCTCCTTGGCTTACGTCCGTGATTCCCAACGTGGAGCGCACACCCAACCGGTGGGGCATGGCAATATTTTTGCAGGTCATTGGCAAGACATGCACCCTTCAGCTGAATAAACTTTAGAGCCTCAATTTTGAAAAAAAAAAACTTTTCCCTACTAAGGACGTCACATCCAAATACACGTATAGAACAAAATCAACTCACGATAATATTACATTGAGGTTATATATTGTATAAAAAGTGTTGTATTCAGTCTGTATTTTTCATTGGTTAAAGGACTCGATTTTGCATTATTCATATTTTCATTATTCATATTCATATTATTTATTCATTACTCATATTCATATTGTTTATTCATTATTTACATTCATATTCATTTCATATTATTCATATTCATATTTGACAGAAAATTGAGAATACTCCTGAACGAAAAATATCTTCAAGGTGTGGAAGTTATACTGTCTCTGATACATTGAGTACGAAACGATAAATTGTCTTATACGTAACAATAAGATGAAATAGGAAAAGCCACAAAGAAATCAACAGTTCTCGTATAGGGGGGGGAGAGGAGTATTAGGCCTCACCTAGCTTACACTCTAAGCTTTATTCAATTCTGTGTCAATTGTTCAATTTTTATTTCAAATATTATCCTGCCATTTTGAAGCAAAATTATTGGAGTAATTTTGTAAATTTCATGTCTCACGAAGTTGATTCTCAATCTTGATTTGCTTTTATAGTTTTATATTCATTTTCATTAACATGCCTTTTAAGAACAGCCCAGGAATCTGTGAAACTAAAAACAAGAAAAAGAAAAAGAAAAAACATTATTTTGTTGTAGCAATTTATCTAGATATATTTGTTATAGCAATTTATCCAGTTTGGCTTAAACAAAGATACAAAGAGGAAGGTATTTTTTAAGTGCTAGAGGTCAATTTCCCCACTCCAATTACCAACCAAGACAAACGCTGAGGCTTGAATATCTTATTCTAATGTTGCTTATAGCAAATTCAATGGGCTTTTACAAACGGATAAAAATACACCAAACCCAAATAAAAATTTCAACATCGATGAAAAAACTATATAAAAATAAAAATTCCCAAGATATATTACGGAACAGCTTATCTTGTATGGATAACTTCGATAGCTCTCTTCTTTACCTGGTTTGTCAATAAAAAAGTTGATCCTTAATCAGGCACCGTTTTAACTTTGAAACATTCTAGGAAAGTGGTTCCCAACCGATTTTGAGCCAAGCCCCACAGCGGCATTTCTAAAATCCCGATACCCTTCGCGATATTTGGACTCTGATATTTAAAATATTACGTGCATTCACCTGGAATAAGGGTAGAAAGCCATAAACTTAGTATCTTTTTTCAGTCGTCCTCTAGGCATATTTTGTCCTAATGAACTATATTGTCTGAATATAATAATTTTATATAATTTATAACATCATTGCAATGCCATCATATATCTTTTTTGCTTTCTAAGTGCATTTGAATGTGACATATTAATTTTTTTTATAATCAGCCGAAGGGTGCAGCCTACGTCCAGCCAATGATCCACCTAAATATTACCATGTGCATTCTGCTCAGCTCAGGTTTTAAGCCTAGGGACAAACCTTCGCTCTGTGAAACGAATCTTAGACACAAAAACTGTGTCTGGAAATCCTGCCTTTAAAAATCCTTCCTCATGGGAAAAATACAATACATCCATACCCTGATTCACTGACGAAACTTCTTGTGGAAAATTTCTAGTTTAGTTGTATTAACACTCCTTTTATTTTTTTGTCTAATCGATTCGTGAAAATGCAAAACTAAGCCATGGAAAACAAGCTTACTTTACGAAAAGTCAAACCTGAAATAATAAGTTTTGGCTTTCAATTGATAAGATCGAAGTTCAATTGATCTGTTATGTCAACCTAAATTAATACAATGGAAAATTAGGTCAGAATCTTTAATAATACTAAGGACGTGACTGATATAAATTCAAACTTGTTCGACTGTCAGACCTCATTTTGACAGTTATTCCTGTTGTTACTGAAGTCTCTAGCTTAGAAAAATTGACAAAAAATATATTAAAGGGGGTAGAGAGAGGAAGAAAATTCCTCCAAATTTGTTACTTATCTAAATTGTTTTTTAACGCGAGAAAATATCAGTGTGTTAATTTTCAAGGAAAAGTATCACGTCATCTATATAAATAAAAATGTACTGTCCGTCTGTCTGTCACTAAGTATGACGTCAATATATCTATATATATAAAAATAAGTTGTTTGTATGTTATGTCTGTTACGCCAGATTATATCTCTATCTATCTATATATATATAAATAAGTTGTCTGTGGATCTGTGGATCAGGTGACGTCATGTTTCGGCTGACGTCATGAAATTAGTTGCCATCATTTTTGCTTTGAAGGTGACGTCATTCAAGTTATATAAGACATATGTTCGCGTAGAATTCTATTAAAGTTTAAGTTTATAAGTTTACAATGACTGATGAAGATGCTCAAAGAGTCTATGCCAAAAAACTTGCTGCTGATAGAGAAAGTCAGAAAAGAAAGCGTGCCGAGGAACTACCAGAGCAACGCGAAAGCAGACTTGCTGCTAAAAGAGAAAGTGAAAAAAGAAGGCGTGCCGAGGAATCAAAAGACCAGCAGGGAAACAGGCTTGAGGCTGATAGAGAAAGAAAGAACAGAAAGCATGCCGAGGAACTACCAGAGCAACGCAGAAGCAGACTTGCTGCTAAAAGAGAAAGTGAAAAAAGAAGGCGTGCCGAGGAATCAAAAGACCAGCAGGGAAACAGGCTTGAGGCTGATAGAGAAAGAAAGAACAGAAAGCATGCCGAGGAACTACCAGAGCAACGCAGAAGCAGACTTGCTGCTAAAAGAGAAAGTGAAAAAAGAAGGCGTGCCGAGGAATCAAAAGACCAGCAGGGAAACAGGCTTGCTGCTGATAGAGAAAGAAAGAACAGAAAGCATGCCGAGGAATCACAAGAACAGCAAGAAATCAGGCTTGCTGCTGATAGAGAAAGTAAGAAAAGAAAGCGTGCCGAGGAATTACAAGAACAGCAAGAAATCAGGCTTGCTGCTGATAGAGAAAGTAAGAAAAGAAAGCGTGCCGAGGAATCAGAGCAATCTGAAAGTTATCGCCTGGCATTCAGGTACAACCCAGTCGATGATTATAGCTTGAGTAGATGTGTTCAAATCGGGACAATGTCTAAAATTTGTCCCTATTGCAAGGCCTTGAAATTCAATGGTGAAACAATGGGAATGTGTTGCGCCTCAGGAAAAGTTAAACTTCCTCTATTGGCTGCACCACCAGAGCCATTGAAGACTTTCCTTACTGGAACTACGTCAGAATCTAAGCGTTTTTTGTCAAAAATCAGACAATACAACTCATGTTTCCAAATGACGTCGTTTGGAGCCCAAATCGAAAATCCAGATCAATTTATGTCTACTTTCAAAGTAAAAGGGCAAATTTATCATAAAGCAGGGTCCCTTCTACCATTCTCAGGCGAGAATCATAAATTTTTACAATTGTACTTCATCAGTGATAGAAATTCTGAATTGAATGCACGTTGCGAAATTTCTCCCAACGTTGAAAGGACAATCGTTTCCCAATTGCAACATCTTTTCCACGAAAATAATAATTTAGTGCGTCTGTTCAAAACAGCCATCGATTTGATGCCTACTGATACTCATAAAATTGTTATTTCCGCTGACAAAACGCCTCCTGGCCAACATGTGCGTAGATACAATGCTCCGACTATCGACGAAGTGGCAATCGTTATGGTCGGTGATCAGTTTTTACCTCGAGATATTATTCTACATAAGCGAAACGCTCAGTTGTTAAGAATTGCTTATCTATTGCTCTATCTATCTATCTGTCTATATAAAAACGAGTTGTGTGTGCATGTTTGTTTGTTTGTAAAAAGAGCGTTTGCATATGACGTCATTATTAGTACATACGGCTTTGTATATGGACAGACAATGGGAAAGCCAAGAATGTTGTATATTCGCAATTTTTATGTAGTTTGAAACACATATATAAATCTATCTATATTCACAGGTGGGACACAGGGACACAACTACAATGGCGCGTAACTAATATGGCGCGTAACTAATATGGCGCGTAACGACTTACGCGCGCGGGGGGGCTTGGGGGGGCGCTTCGCGCCACCCCAACACCTAGTATATATATATATAAATAAGTTGTATGTATTTTTGTGTTGAGGGTTTGCATATGACGTCTGAAAAATAAAGAAGAAAAAGAAAACAAACTAAAATGTAAAAACTGGGAATTGCATTAATATTTCGAAATATTTTGACAACAGATTACAGTAATTCCAAAACCTTAAAACAGATACTTAAAAAGTTGAGGTTTATTATAAATTGTTGAGCTTTAGCAAGCTTGGCACGTAAAGAGGAATTTTTAGTATAGATCTTAAAAATGACAGAAGAAACAGCCGAGGAAGCTGCTCAAATAGTTAATTCAAAGAAAAATTTTAGTATAAATCCTACAATGGCAGAAGAAACAGCCGAGGAATCTGCTCAAAGGGTTAATGCCAAAAGGCTTGCGACTAAAGAACGCAAAACCGCGCAGTTAGATGAAAATCCACCTGGACAGCGAGAGTCAAAACGTATCAAAACTGAAAATGATAGCGATGATGATTGGGTTTGGGATTTTGACTTGGATAAGGTCATCAATGCTTACCAGATTTTAGTTAAAAAACAAAGGTTCGGCGATATGTATTTCATAGTGACGCTGAAAAATAAAGAAGAAAAAGAAAACTGAAAAAAGAAAAATGGTAAAAAACTAAAAAGAAAAAACGAAAAAAACTAAAAAAGCTAAAAAAAAGGTAAAAACCAATAAAAAACTAAAAATAAAAAAAGAAAAAAAACTAAAAAAAAATTTCATCTAAAAAACTAAAAAAAACTAAAAAAGGTAAAACTAAAAGAACTAAAAAAGAAAAAAAAAACTAAAAAAAGGAAAAAAACTGAAAAATAAAGGAGAAAAAGAAAACTAAAAAAATATAAATAAAAATAAAAAAACTAAAAAGATAAAAACTTCAAAAAAAAACTAAAAAGAAAAAAGAAAAAAACTAAAAAACCTAAAAAAGGTCAAAACCAATAAAAAAAAAACTAAAAGGGGAACACTGGGACACAAATGACGACCGGAATACTGGGAATATAAATGACGACCGGGACACAGGGAATGTTCAATTAGCAATCACCATCAACAAATCTCAAGGGCAATCATTAGAATCATGAGGTATAGATCTGAATATGGATTGTTTTTCCCATGGACAATTATATGTTGCATGTTCAAGAGTCGGTAAACCTGACAATCTAAATAAATGACGACACTCAAAGAGAAAGCGACCGGGACAAAAGGAATGTTCGATTAGCAATCAACAAAGCACCGTAACGACTTACGCGCGCGGGGGGGCTTGGGGGGGGGCGCGAAGCGCCCCCACCAACTAGGTGTTGGGGTGGCGCGAAGCGCCACCCCAACAGCTAGTATATATATATATATATATACCGGGACACAAATGACGATCGGGACAGAGGGAATATAAATGACGACCGGGACACTCAAAGAGAAATTACAGACTGGGATACCGGGACACAAATGACGACCGGGACACAGAGAATATAAATGACGACCAGGACACAGGCACACAACTACAACAGGGACGCCGGGGGCACAGGGGGATATATAAATGACGACGGGGACACAGGGAATGTTTGATTAGCAATCACCATCAACAAAGCTCAAGGGCAATCGTTAGAAAAATGCGGTATAGATCTGAATACGGATTGTTTTCCCATGGACAATTTATGTGCACAGATAATGGGACAGCAAAGAATGTTATATATTCGCAAGTTTTACGTAGTTAAATATATATATATATATATATATATATATATATATATATCTATATATATAAAAATAAGTTGTCTGTCTGTCTGTGGATGGATCAGGTGACGTCACCTGAAAAAACTGGATCAGGTGACGTCAAAACTGAAAAAACTAAAAAAGGCAAAAACTACAAAAAAAACTAAAAACTAATAAAAAAAATAAAAAAGCTAAAAAACTAAAAAAACTAAAAAAAGGCAAAAACTACAAAAAAAACTAAAAACTAATAAAAAAGCTAAAAAACTAAAAAAACTAAAAAAAGGCAAAAACTACAAAAAAAACTAAAAACTAATAAAAAAAATAAAAAAGCTAAAAAACTAAAAAAAACTAAAAAAACTAAAAAAAAGGTAAAAAACGAAAAAAACTAAAAACTAAAAAAAACTAAAAAAAAGGAAAAAACTGAAAAATAAGCTAAAATAAAGGTAAAAACCAATAAAAAACTAAAAAAAAACTGAAAAAACTAAAAAAAGGCAAAAACTACAAAAAAAAACTAAAAACTAATATAAAAAGTAAAAAAGCTAAAAAACTAAAAAAACTAAAAAAACTAAAAAAAGGTAAAAAACTAAAAAAAATAAAAAATAAAAAAAACTAAAAAAAAGGAAAAATCTGAAAAATAAGCTAAAATAAAGGTAAAAACCAATAAAAAACTAAAAAGAAAAAAAGGAAAAAACTAAAAAAAATTTTCATCTAAAAAACTAAAAAAAACTAAAAAAGGTAAAAACTAAAAGAACTAAAAAAGAAAAAAATAAATGACGAAACTCAAAGAGAAAGCGACCAGGACAAAAGGAATGTTCGATTAGCAATCAACAAAGCACCGGGACACAGGGAGTATAAATGACGACCAGGACATAAGTAAAAAAAAAAAACTATCTATATATATAAAAATAAGTTGTCTGTGGATCTGTGGATCGTGGATCAGGTGACGTCACCTGAAAAAACTGGATCAGGTGACGTCAAAACTGAAAAAACTAAAAAAGGCAAAAACTACAAAAAAAACTAAAAACTAATAAAAAAAATAAAAAAGCTAAAAAACTAAAAAAACTAAAAAAAGGCAAAAACTACAAAAAAAACTAAAAACTAATAAAAAAGCTAAAAAACTAAAAAAACTAAAAAAAAGGCAAAAACTACAAAAAAACTAAAAACTAATAAAAAAAATAAAAAAGCTAAAAAACTAAAAAAACTAAAAAAACTAAAAAAAGGTAAAAAACTAAAAAAACTAAAAACTAAAAAAAACTAAAAAAAAGGAAAAAACTGAAAAATAAGCTAAAATAAAGGTAAAAACCAATAAAAAACTAAAAAAAAACTGAAAAAACTAAAAAAAGGCAAAAACTACAAAAAAACTAAAAACTAATAAAAAAAGTAAAAAAGCTAAAAAACTAAAAAAACTAAAAAAACTAAAAAAAGGTAAAAAACTAAAAAAAATAAAAAATAAAAAAAACTAAAAAAAAGGAAAAAACTGAAAAATAAGCTAACATAAAGGTAAAAACCAATAAAAAACTAAAAAGAAAAAAGAAAAAAACTAAAAAAAATTTTCATCTAAAAAACTAAAAAAAACTAAAAAAGGTATAAACTAAAAGAACTAAAAAAGAAAAAAAATAAATGACGACACTCAAAGAGAAAGCGACCAGGACAAAAGGAATGTTCGATTAGCAATCAACAAAGCACCGGGACACAGGGAGTATAAATGACGACCAGGACATAAGTAAAAAAAAAAATTAACAAAACTAAAAAGAAGGTAAAAACTACAAAAAAACTAAAAAGAAAAAAAAACTAAAAACTAATAAAAAAACTAAAAAATCTAAAAATATAAATAAACTAAAAAAGAAAAAAAAAGGAAAAAAATAAAGGAGAAAAACAAAACTAAAAAACGAATGTATATACAGACCGGTACACCGGGATACAAATGACGACCGGGACACAGGGAATATAAATGACGACCGGGACACAGGGACACAACTACAACGGGGACACCGGGGGAAACAGGGGGATATAAATGACGACCGGGACAAAAAAACTAAAAAGAAAAAAAAACTAAAAACTAATAAAAAAACTAAAAAATCTAAATAAGCTAAAAAAGAAAAAAAAGGAAAAAAATAAAGGAGAAAAACAAAACTAAAAAACGAATGTATATACAGACCGGGACACCGGGATACAAATGACGACCGGGACACAGGGAATATAAATGACGACCGGGACACAGGGACACAACTACAACGGGGACACCGGGGGAAACAGGGGGATGTAAATGACGACCGCGACACCAGGACAGGGAATGGTCGATTAGCAATCACCATCAACAAAGCTCAAGGGCAATCATTAGAATCATGAGGTATAGATCTGAATACAGATTGTTTTCCCATGGACCATTATATGTTGCATGTTTAAGAGTCGGTAAACCTGACAATCTATTTATATGCAAAGACAATGGGACAGCAAAGAATGTTGTATATTCGCAAGTTTTACGTAGTTAAAACCATATATATATATATATATATATATATATATATATATCTATCTATATTCACAGGTGGGACATAGGGACACAACTACAATGGCGCGTAACTATTATGGCGCGTAACGACTTACGCGCGCGGGGGGGCTTGGGGGGGGCGCGAAGCGCCCCCACCAACTAGGTGTTGGGGTGGCGCGAAGCGCCACCCCAACAGCTAGTATATATATATATATATATATATATATATATATATATATATATATATATATATATATATATATATATATATATCTATATATATAAAAATAAGTTGTCTGTGGATGGATGGATGGATGGATGTGTCAGGTGACGTCACCTGAAAAAACTGGATCAGGTGACGTCAAAACTGAAAAAACTAAAAAAAGGCAAAAACTACAAAAAAAACTAAAAACTAATAAAAAAAATAAAAAAGCTAAAAAACTAAAAAAACTATAAAGGTAAAAACCAATAAAAAACTAAAAAAAAACTGAAAAAACTAAAAAAAGGCAAAAACTACAAAAAAAACTAAAAACTAATAAAAAAAGTAAAAAAGCTAAAAAACTAAAAAAACTAAAAAAAGGTAAAAAACTAAAAAAAATAAAAAATAAAAAAAACTAAAAAAAAGGAAAAAACTGAAAAATAAGCTAAAATAAAGGTAAAAACCAATAAAAAACTAAAAAAAAAAAGGAAAAAACTAATAAATGACGACACTCAAAGAGAAAAAAAAGGCAAAAACTACAAAAAAAACTAAAAACTAATAAAAAAAATAAAAAAGCTAAAAAACTAAAAAAACTAAAAAAAGGCAAAAACTACAAAAAAAACTAAAAACTAATAAAAAAGCTAAAAAACTAAAAAAACTAAAAAAAAGGCAAAAACTACAAAAAAACTAAAAACTAATAAAAAAAATAAAAAAGCTAAAAAACTAAAAAAAACTAAAAAAACTAAAAAAAGGTAAAAAACTAAAAAAACTAAAAACTAAAAAAAACTAAAAAAGGTAAAAACTAAAAGAACTAAAAAAGAAAAAAATAAATGACGACACTCAAAGAGAAAGCGACCAGGACAAAAGGAATGTTCGATTAGCAATCAACAAAGCACCGGGACACAGGGAGTATAAATGACGACCCGGGGGAAACAGGGGGATATAAATGACGACCGGGACAAAAAAACTAAAAAGAAAAAAAAACTAAAAACTAATAAAAAAACTAAAAAATCTAAAAATCTAAATAAGCTAAAAAAGAAAAAAAAAGGAAAAAAATAAAGGAGAAAAACAAAACTAAAAAACGAATGTATATACAGACCGGGACACCGGGATACAAATGACGACCGGGACCCGGGACACAGGGAATATAAATGACGACCGGGACACAGGGACACAACTCCGGTACACCGGGATACAAATGACGACCAGGACACAGGGAATATAAATGACGACCGGGACACAGGGACACAACTACAACGGGGACACCGGGGGAAACAGGGGGATATAAATGACGACCGGGACAAAAAAACTAAAAAGAAAAAAAAACTAAAAACTAATAAAAAAACTAAAAAATCTAAAAATCTAAATAAGCTAAAAAAGAAAAAAAAAGGAAAAAAATAAAGGAGAAAAACAAAACTAAAAAACGAATGTATATACAGACCGGGACACCGGGATACAAATGACGACCGGGACCCGGGACACAGGGAATATAAATGACGACCGGGACACAGGGACACAACTACAACGGGGACACCGGGGGAAACAGGGGGATGTAAATGACGACCGGGACACCGGGACAGGGAATGGTCGATTAGCAATCACCATCAACAAAGCTCAAGGGCAATCATTAGAATCATGAGGTATAGATCTGAATACAGATTGTTTTCCCATGGACCATTATATGTTGCATGTTCAAGAGTCGGTAAACCTGACAATCTATTTATATGCAAAGACAATGGGACAGCAAAGAATGTTGTATATTCGCAAGTTTTACGTAGTTAAAACCATATATATATATCTATCTATATTCACAGGTGGGACATAGGGACACAACTACAATGGCGCGTAACTATTATGGCGCGTAACGACTTACGCGCGCGGGGGGGCTTGGGGGGGGCGCGAAGCGCCCCCACCAACTAGGTGTTGGGGTGGCGCGAAGCGCCACCCCAACAGCTAGTATATATATATATATATATATATATATATATATATATATATATATATATATATATATATATATATATATATATATATATATATATATATATATATATATATATATATATATATATATATATATATATATATATATATATTTACGCGCGCGGGGGGGCTTGGGGGCGGTGCGAAACGCCACCCCAACAGCTAGTATATATATTAGAAACCTTTCATGTATATATCATGAAAAGAGAAATCACCAATGCAACAGCACAAAAAAAAGAGACAGAAGGAGAAAAGGAAGACTGTTTTCCTAAATTAGTGATTAATATAGACCAGCACTTGAATGAGGCCTTAACCCTACTCATCCATACAATCACATAGGTCAAACAGCATAGCCATACACAATCAACCATAAAGAAGAATCCATGGACAGGCAGTCATGTCGTCAATAAGCATAAGTCGTCATTTACCAAACAATAGAAAAAATAATAAAGACAAATAATTCAGAGGCAACAACCCAACACAAGGGCTCATCAGGAGAATACACTGGCCTATATATATATATATATATATATATATATATATATATATATATATATATATATATATATATATATATATATATATATATATATATATATATATATATATATATATATATATATATATATATATATATATATATATATATATATATATATATATATATATATATATATATATATATATATATATAAATGACGACCGGGACACTCAAAGAGAAATTACAAACTGGGACACCGGGACACAAATGACGACCGGGACACAGGGAATATAAATGACGACCGGGACACAGGGACACATCATTAGAATAATGAGGTATAGATCTGAATACGGATTGTTTTTCCCATGGACAATTATATGTTGCATGTTCAAGAGTCAGTAGACCTGACAATCTATTTATATGCACAGACAATGGGACAGCGAAGAATGTTGTATATTCGCATGTTTTACGTAGTTAAAAACATATATATATATATATATATATATATATATATATATATATATATATATATATATATATATATATATATATATATATCTATATATATAAAAATAAGTTGTTTGTCTGTGGATCTGTGGATCAGGTGACGTCATGTTTCTGTGTCGGCTGACGTCATGTTCTGGACTGACGAAATTACAGACCGGGACATCGGGACACAAATGACGACCGGGACACCGGCACAAAGGGAATATAAATGACGACCGGGACACAAGGAATGGTCGATTAGCAATCACCATCAACAAAGCACCGGGACACAAATGACGACCGGGACACAGGGAGTATAAATGATGACCAGGACATAAGTAAAAAAAATTAAAAACTAAAAAAAGGTAAAAACTACAAAAAAACTAAAAAGAAAAAAAACTAAAAACTAATAAAAAACTAAAAAAGCTAAAAAGCTAAAAAACACTAAAAAAGAAAATAGAATGAAAACGGAAAAAAAAATGAAAAATAAAGGAGAAAAACAAAACTAAAAAAAAAAGAAAAAAAAACTAAAAAAAGGTAAAAAACTAAAACCTAAAAAAAGACCAATTCAAAAACGAATGTATATACAGACCGGGACACAAATGACGACCGGGACACAGGGAATATAAAAGACAACCAGGACACTCAAAGAGAAATTACAGACCGGGACACCGGAACACAAATGACGACCGAGACAAAAATGACGACCGGGACACCGCGACACAGGGAATATAAATTACGACCGCGACACTCAAAGAGAAATTACAAACTGGGACACCGGGACACAAATGACGACAAATGACGCGAAGCGCCACCCCAACAGCTAGTATATCTATATATATAAAAATAAGTTGTCTGTCTGTCTGTGGATCTGTGGATCAGGTGACGTCATGTTTCGGCTGACGTCATGAAATTAGTTGCCGTCATTTTTGCTTTGAAGGTGACGTCATTCAAGTTATATAAGACATATGTTCGCGTAGAAATCTATTAATGTTTAAGTTTACAATGACTGATGAAGATGCTCAAAGAGTCTATGGGCACACGTAAAAACATTAAAATTAACTACAAATATGCGTGTCCGATTGCAAAACGATGACTCTGGTCAAACATTTTCAGATCAATTGCTGGCAATGGGAAACGGAAAGCTCCCAGTAGACTCAATTTCAGGACGTATACAACTACCTGCTGATTTCTGTAATTTAGTGACGTCCAAAAATGAATTGATTGAAAAAGTATTTCCGAATATTCTAAAAAATTATAAAAATAATAAATGGCTAAGTGAAAGAGCGATTCTCGCACCCAAAAATATAGACGTCCACGAAATCAACAATATTGTTTTGACCAAGATTCAAGACCAGGCAGTCCTTTACAAGTCAGTCGACACAGTTTTGGAACCAAATGAAGCGGTTAATTATCCATCTGAATTTTTAAATTCCATAGATCTTTCAGGGTTTCCACCACACGTGCTACAACTAAAAATAGGCGTACCAATAATACTTTTAAGAAATATAAACCCACCAAAGCTTTGCAATGGCACTCGACTTGCCGTAAAAAAAACAATGGAAAACTTAATAGAGGCCACGATCCTGACAGGGCCTTTTGAGGGTGAGGCTGTTCTTATTCCTCGCATTCCCATGATTCCAACGGATCTGCCTTTTCAATTTAAAAGATTGCAATTCCCAATTCGATTAGCATTTGCAATCACCATTAACAAAGCTCAAGGTCAATCATTAAAAAAATGTGGTATTGATCTTAATACTGATTGTTTTTCCCATGGACAATTGTACGTTGCATGTTCGAGAGTCGGTAAACCTGACAATCTATTTATATGCAGCGAGAATTGGACAGCGAAGAATGTTGTATATTCGCAAGTTTTACGCAGTTAATTTGTATTTCGGAACCAAATGAAGCGGTTAATTATCCATCTGAATTTTTAAATTCCATAGATCCTTCAGGGTTTCCACCACACGTGCTACAACTAAAAATAGGCATACCAATAATACTTTTAAGAAATATCAACCCACCAAAGCTTTGCAATGGCACGCGACTTGCCGTAAAAAAAAACAATGGAAAACCTAATAGAGGCCACAATCTTGACAGGGCCTTATGAGGGTGAGGCTGTTCTTATTCCTCGCATTCCCATGATTCCAACGGATCTGCTTTTTCAATTTAAAAGATTGCAACACAGACAATGGGACAGCGAAGACTGTTGTATATTCACAAGTTTTACGTAGTTAATTTGTATTGTATCTATCTATCTATCTATCTATATAAAAACGAGTTGTGTGTATGCATGTTTGTTTGTTTGTAAAAAGAGCGTTTGCATATGACGTCATTATTAGTACATACGGCTTTGTATATGGACAGACAATGGGAAAGCCAAGAATGTTGTATATTCGCAATTTTTACGTAGTTTGAAACACATATATAAATCTATCTATATTCACAGGTGGGACACAGGGACCCAACTACAATGGCGCGTAACTAATATGGCGCGTAACGACTTACGCGCGCGGGGGGGCTTGGGGGGGCGCGAAGCGCCCCACCAACTAGGTGTTGGGGTGGCGCGAAGCGCCACCCCAACAGCTAGTTTTCAATAAATGGAAATAAAAAGAAAAAAGAAAAAACTACATAAGAAAAAACTAAAAAAGAAAAAAAAAAACTGAAAAAGAAAAAGAAAAAACTAAAAAACAAAATAACTAAAAAATAAAAAAAAATAAAAAAATTAAAAAGAAAAACAAAAAAACAAAAAAACTAAAAAAAGAAAAATTAAAGAACTATCGATCTATCTATATAAATAAAAATGTACTGTTTGTCTGTCCATTACACTATCTTATAAAAAAAGGGAAAAAAACTAAAAAATAAAGAAGATAAAGAAGACTAAAAAAAAGAAAAGAAACTAGAAAAGGTAAAAACTAAAAAAAATAAAAAAACTAAAAAAAATAAAAAATAAACAAAAAAACTAAATAAAAAAATAAAAAAGTAAAGAAAAAAACTAAAAAAGAAAAAAAGAAAGCAAAAATTCGCTGGATCTCGCAGGGTTTCCACCACACGTGCTACAACTAAAAATGCGTGTAACAATAATCATGTTGCGAAAAATTAACCCACCAAAGCTTTGCAACGACAATTAGCACCCTGCACACGTGTTGCTGGGACATGATGCGGGAAAAAAAAATAAAGAAGAAAAAGAAAATAAAAAAGAAGAAAAAAACTAAAAAAGGTAAACATCTAAAAACAACTAAAAAAAGGAAAAAACTAAAATACACCAAAAAAAGAAAAAACTAAAAAAGAAAAAAATTTAAAAAAAAATTAAAATTACAAGAAATCAAAAACCTTAAAAAAGAAAACCAAAGCTTTGAAACTTAGTAGATATCATTGTTAGAAATTGGACTTACTTTAATAATTGAATATCTTTGAAAAAACTGCAATATGAAAAGAAAGAAAACTGTCTGCGGTTAGAGTATAAGGGACAATGAGAATCCATATATAGAAACCTGTCGCATGCCGTGCTGGGGCCTGGCGGCGAAGCCGCCGGGACCCAGCTAGTTTAATATATATACATATATATATATATACAAGAAGAAACCAATAAATTGTTATAGCCAAGTCATAACAAGATGAAACCAATAAAAATAATTGCACACTTCACAAAAATAGAAAGAGGAAAAAAGAAGGAAAAAGAGTATTAAATTAATACAATGGAAAATTAGGTCAGAGCCTTTAACAATAGTAAGGACGTGACTGATATGACCTCACACTTGATCAGCTGTCGAACCTTATTTTGACAGTTATTCCTGTTGTTATTGAAGTCTCTAGTTTAGAAAAATTTCAAGTAAGACTGCTTTTTCATTTATTTATAGAGGGGCTAAACTGAAGAATAGGATTGTTCCAAGTACCAAAGAATTGCCCATTAATCAATTCAAAACTGAGCTGCGTGCGGGGTTGCTTGATAGGTATACCTTTGAAATAGATTGATCTCGGTACATGGTTTCACCTTTCTGCTTATTATAGATTAACTCATTTTTTTTTGTTAGCTTATGTTCTTTGTTTTTATTATTTTTTTTCTCTTCTATTTTTTGTTCTTTTTTGTTAGTAGCACACCCTCGCAAGCGACGCTTTTGGTGTGCTACCGATTGATTTTTTTCTTTCGATTTCCAACTGAATAAGTCCCCTCCGAAGTTTATACAACCAATTCTTCTATTGGAAGTGCCTCTGGGAAAATAGTCTAGAGGTTGATGTTGATACCCTAGCACTGTAAATCTCATCCTCATGCCCCATATCTAGTATTTCAACGACTTCACCCCTAAAATATTGCATCTAAGAAAATAGCTACGAAAATCCAACTTCTCCCTACCGTCAAACATACCATCTAGTCTTTTCAACCTCTCTTTCTTTCTGCCATTGTGTTGAGAAAGTTCCACATCATCTGAATTTTGCAATTAATTGGATTCAAGGCTGCCACCCATACAATTTTTTGCAGCTCCAAGTTATAAAAAAAAAATTTTCTCTCTCAGAATCAACTTGATTTGTTACAATGCAAATAAATGAGTTTCTGTTTTGAACAGGGACTAAACAAAATGTTTATTGTGACAAATAAAAAATAATATTATAATTGAATCTGTTAATATCAACTTCTTAACCTTTTCAAAAGGCTGCAAGGTACATCCATTTTTCTATTGATCGCATCTGTTTTTCAAATTATCTTTCGAGTTAAGTCTTGTCTGGAAAATCTTTGTAGAAATCAACATTTCTTTTGATTTTGGATTTAATAATATCAAGACTTTCCTGTTGATGTAGCTTGTCAGTAGGATTTACTGAATAGTACTTGGCAATCTCTTTGTTGTACCTCTGGATTAAATATTCACGATATTGAGTAACTGGCCTAGCCCTGTCTGGTTGAAGCCAGGTATTGAACTTTTTTGAGAAATCAACATTTTTCACATGTTCTCCATTAGGAAGAACATAATAATAATCAATTGGAACCGTGTTACACGCCGAGGTTCGAAGTTTCTTTGTTTTGAGGTCACGCCAACCAGTTAGACCAATTGGTTGATGAAAAGTATCATGACGACCCTTGTGAGAGAATTCGTAAAAGCAGGGACTTTTACAAAGAGGACACGGCGTTTGACATGATATGCAAAATGCTGCTTTGAACTTACAGGAATTTTGAAGTTGTGTCCAAATTTCCTTGCTTATAATTACTTTGTTAATAGGCTTTGAGACAGATAAAGACTTTACAATGGCATTAATGTGTCTGTCTTCAAATTTAACACTCATTTGTTTCAAATTCGTCCAGCCGAATGTATGCATTTCTTTTATTAACTCATCAGCAATGAATGTGCTCTTAAAAATTTGAAATTTCTGAAAAAGCTCTTTGAACTGAAAAGACCTCTGAACAGATTTCAGTCCAGATTCTTTTTCCTTTGGAGCATTACTATATGTGTCTCTAAAACAATGTTCAAGCTGATCCTGGAAGGCTTTAAGCTTGAAATCTTTAAGAATTGTATCAATTTCAAAGTAGATAAGTCTTGAAGTCGTCATAGCTTTTAAATTATAAGGATTTTTGATAAGCCTCAACACTTCTTTGATACCTTTAGGCTCAACCTCTTCAATCAAATACAAGTCCATGTGACCTTGCACGTTTTTTGGTGATTTAGGCCACCATTGATTTTTTATGTTAGCCATGACTCTCTCTTTGACTTCAGTTTGGAAACCTTTAATGATCTGTTTCTGAAAAAAGTTGTTAAGCCTTGATGCCATTATATCCACTTCCCCTAAGCCACTTGCAATTTCAAGACAATGTTCTTTCATTTCTTCTTTTTTTGAAAGGAATCGCATATAAACAGAATTTTCTTCCTCCCAATTTTTTTGAATCCAAACAAGTTTATCTACGAGTAGATCATGAGCAGTTCTATGAATTTTTTTGGTCTCGCCCTTGCTAAATGTTCTGTTGTGCTCCCTAAGAGACCGTTCTATCGCATACACGGCGTTATGAACAGATATTTTAGAATAGTACTTTGTTCCACTTGTGATCTTTATAATTACAGAACCTACAATCTTCCTTATCTCGTTTTCATCATCGTTGCTCTGAGATATCCAATTAACAATTTCATTTTCTGGATCATTGGCTTTATTCAACAATGGGCGCCAGAGGGAAGGCTGATTTTCATCCAAAAGATTAATTCCTAAAGTCTTTATCTTTTGATTATTCAAGTATTCCCTCTTAACAGCTTCCTTGACATCCTTGGGGGGGTTCTCTTTTCTAACCTTGTCTCGGGTATCATTAAAGAATTTTTCAAAAATAGCGATTAAGTCATCCTTTGATTTTTCATTAATACTTTTTGCTTTAAAATGTCCTATTATTTCGTCTTTCATCTTCTTTAGATATTCACTTATCTTTCGGTCAAATAAAAACTGATTCTCGAGGAAAAGCTTCAGGTTTTGATCCCATTCATTTGTTATGTTACGAATTGTGTCTTTAACTTTTCCTAAATATTGATCCTTCACCTCTTGGTTTTGTCTTTCCTCAAACACTTTCGCCATTTCTATCTCAAATTTCTCGCCAGATTCTCTCATTGTCACCTTTAGATCGTCTAAGATCTCATTTATTTTATCTTCATCGCAAGAATGTTCTTCCTTATATTTGTCTTTTATTTTGTCATATTCAATCTCGTATGTTTCGTAATACAAATCTCTTAGATTCTCAAACTTACATTCAAGTTCAGTGAAATTATGTCTTTCAATGACTGATTGGAAAGATAATTCAAAATTAGACTCGTTCAAGCAGTTCCAAACTAAAAAGAAATATCTCTCAAGGCTTTCGATACTTCGGGCACTCCATCCCACCTGACTGACAACTTGGTTATGAATATGCTCCCGAAGATTAACAATCTGCAAGCTGAAGTTCTCATTTGGTATATCGCTTGGCTGGTCTCCTTTTGTATTACATCCAAATACCTGTATATCCTCTTTACAAGAAAACATCTTTGGGAAGCTAATTGATGTATGAACATTCAAGTCCTGTAGAGACTCAATTTGTTTAAAAGATTCAATGACCGTAGTTGATAGTTTAGAAAAAATATTCTGAAGCATATGTTCGTTTTCTTCATCACACTTTATCTGATTGTAAGCAGCAAAAAGTTTGCAGCTAAGCATACCCCCTCTTTCTTCTGCCAACTTAGAGCCTTTATACGCTAGCGCAACAATAGGCAAAATTTCTTTTAAAGCTTTGTCATTTTCGCCTTTAATAAGTAAAATCACAGCATCTGACGGCAGAATAGAAAGAGTTGCAATTTTGTTATCCCGCTTTACACAACCATCAATACCTGTATGTTCTGGTGAGCGGACACCCTCAGAATCGAATATGATAACATAGTCATATTCTTGCCTGTTCACTGTTTTTATTAGGGTCATGGTAAGACCCCTGGTACACTGACCAACACTAGTTGCGAGTTGAATACCAAACATAGTATTTAACAATGTTGATTTTCCACTGCTTTGCTCTCCAAGCACAGATAATACAAAAATTTTTTTGTTGGGAAGCAAAGACGTCAAATTTTTAAAAATTTCAGTAATCCAATCAACATTTATCATATTTGCATCACCATCATACAGCTCTAAGGTTTCACCAGCTATCAAGCACGAAGCTGCCATTTGTGGTAAATGCACAAGTTCTCCATTTGTTCCGGATGAATAAAGTAATGAGGCTTCTCTCCATAAGTGACGGATCGAGAGGAAAGCATTATCTTTTTTTTCTATCGCTTTCGATAGCTCTTTCTTAGCATATTTTATTTCGTCTTCATATTTGGAGCCCTTGCTAGGTACTCGTGTAATCTCATTGCAGTTATTAGTTTTTTGATTCACTACTTCCGTTAGATGAGCAACAATTTTAGAAGTTTTTATGTTTATTGCAATAGCATCACTAAGGACTCGAATATGAAGTAGAATACTGTCAATATTATTCATTTCAAAACCTTTAAAGAAATATCTAATCAGGGGATCTTTTTTAATACGAAAACTGGAACGAATACTTTTCTGTTTAAATATCTGTTCCTGTATTTGTTTATATTTGTCATTGTCATTTGAATACTGGAAGTCATTTAATTTGTCCTGTAATTGACCTTCTTTGGCAAAACTTTTTTGCAATAGCAGAATGTCTGACCTATAATTTTCCAAACCATCCATAGTTGAAACATCGAAATACATCTTTCGTAAATCATTGATAAAGTGGCTTAAAAAACTTTTAAGTGGGAAGATTGAATACATAGAGTGTTCGTGTTGTCCTGCTTTACGAAATACAGATCTTAGTTGGCGACTTCTCTGTATTTCAACGAAATAATGCAGGGAACCTTCAATAAGAAAAAAAGGATTGCGGTTAGAAGTAGCATTTGGTAAGTTAGGGATCCATACTGTAACAAATTGTGGCAAGCGTGTCTCGCGAGAATATTTGTTCATGAAATAAGAGTGCTTATTTGTCCCAGAGATGAATTCATCCTCAATCACTAGATAATCAATGAAATCAGTCAAGAATGTCCAATATGGCTCAAAATTACCTCGAATATGTATCACGATACAAGAATTATTTTTCTCCTTTGGTTCAGAGCTTTCTTTTCCTTTTTTAAGATTCTGATCTTCAAAGCAAACAAAGCCCTGCCCAACCTCTAAGCCTGATGTTTTGAAATCATCAAAAGAGGTTTTTAAATTGAAAAGATCTTCCATAACCTTTCCAGTAAAACTATCAAAACTTTTAACTTGACTTATTATGGCAACTCGTGGAAGCCTTTTGTCTTCTCCGAGGAATATACCCTCTTCTAGTCTTTGTGTGATCCTAAGTAATTCTATTGTGTCTTTGCTGCATATTTGAATTGCAAATCTTGACTCAAGTAGCAGTTGTAAAATACTTACAGTATCTCGGAGAGAAAACATCGTAAGAAGCATGGGAATGTCATACTTCTTCTTTTTTACTGTCGGTTTTATTTCGAAGTAGAAGTCTTCCTCAGACTCCGAACAATCTTCTGATCCTTCTTCACATGATTCATGATAACTTAATCCCAGACGGTGAAGTAGTCTATAAGAAGCAGTAGTCATATCAGGGGGAGAATCCACGATGAAGGCACTGACTACTTCGTCTTCTGTAAATATTGGCTTTGGTATTATTTGTGTATGTTCTCTACCGGGTCTATCGAGATTAAAGTACTTCCTTGTTTCTGTCTCAATATCTGCAACAAGAGTCATAGCTTCAGTTTTACTCTTCTGGTCTGTATCTTGTTGGCAGTGTAAAACCCTTTGTTCAAGTAAAGGGTTTCTCTCTTGTAGCCTCCGAAGTTCTCGAAGCGGCAGCATATTTCTTCTTAATACATCACTATATATAGCATCATAATGACAACGAAGGTCTTGTATGTCTTTGGATTTTGCATCTTTAGTCATATTCATCCAAGTATTTCTAATCAGTTCAGCTTGATTCTGAAATTCACTGCCAAGAAGCGTCCACACTGGAACAAGATTTTTCAAGTCTCCTCTATCTATAATGACTGCATCCTCAGGGGATTTCTTCATCAGCCCACAAAACAATGGAACGCTACGAACTGCTTGTGGTCCATAAACAACTAAATTCATCTTCCTACTATATCTAAAGTGTGATGAGCTATCTTTTTGTTGATGTAAATTTTGCTTTTGGTAGCTAGCCTCTGCTTTGAATTTCTTTCCAAATCCCGGCCAAAATGACAGAGATGCTTCAAACTCCTTTTTGGTATTTGATATTGCTTCGAAAATTGTTTCGCAGCCGCTAGCTCTTAGTTCACATGAGAAATGCACCATACCTCCATAATGGTGGACATCACTTGGATAATGGGATCCAAAAGTCTGAAGAAAGCTTACTGCTTCCGAATCTGTATTCATTCTCTTTAATGCATCAGTGGTCTCACTGCTTAGTATCATCTGATTAAAAGGAATTCTGAATGCTCCTACTGGATAAATTCGAAGCTCATTAAAATTACTACTATCTATTTTAGTTCTGCTTGAGGAAAATTCACTCTTCGATATTTGGTCAACAAACTTAATATCGGTTGAAAAAAAAGGTAAATTAATGCCAAGGCCACAAACCCATCCATTCTCTATAGATTTATTTATTTGATTGTTCGATTGTTCAATATTTCTAGAAAGGAAAGATTTCGATAAGGTTGGTTTTGATTTTCCCAGAATTTCGATCTCCTTTGGAATGTCTATCAAAGGAGCTTTTGCTTTTGGCAACAGGTTGGAGTCATCCACACCGTATAATACTCCATATCTTGCCAGACCAGAACTAAGACGAGAGACAAAAGAATGATCTGTTAAACTGGTATTTGCATTGATAACGGTTGCTGTTTCTTTTAGCTCTGAAACAATTTCTTCCAGCATCTGTTTTATTTTGTCTTCAGACATATTCAACAATGCATCTTGTGTTGCAGAGTGAGGGCCTGATATGAGTTCAATTTCTCTTGAAAAACGAATTAAGAAATCCGTCACAGATAAACGGTTGATTGGACTTCCATGAAGAAGAGTTGTTGCTTCTTTTTCGAAACTATCATAGTCACACATTTTCTTCTTGAAGGACCTGTAAAAGAAAAAATACCTAAAAAATAAAAATCTAGGAATCAATCTTGAAAATTTGATAAATAAATCAAAGAAAATTAGGAAAAGGACCTGCGAAAGAAAATAGTTTTAACAAATCAAAATCTGGGGATCAATTTTGCAAAATTATGAAAAGGTCCCGTAAAAGAAAATATGTTTAACAAATCACAATCTTGGAATCAATCTAAGAAATTTGGGTATGGAAGCGTCTGACTTTGTATTATTTTTGTCTTTTCCACCATGCCTGTGCGACTGAGCTTAGTTTTGCATGTCTCTGCTTCTGTTTTTTATGTTTTTGTGCCTGACTTTACATTTTTGTGTGTGCATATGTATCTCTACACCGTGCTTGTGTGTTTGAATGTCTGTTTGTATGTCACTGTGCTTGTCTTTGTGTGTTTGAATTTGTGATTTTTCGTCTCTCTCCTACCGTACCTGTTTGACTGAGCCTCTCTTTGCTTGTCTCTTTGCATTTCTTTTTGCGTCTGACTTTGCGTTTTTGTGTGTATTTTCGTCTTTCTCCCATCTGTCCAAGTGACTGATCGTCTGTTTGCATGTCTCTGTGCCTTTCTGTCTGTGTTTGTGTGTTTGACTTTGTTGTTTGTGCGTATTTCGTCCCTCTCCCACAATACCTTTGTGACTCATTGTCTGTTTGCATGTCTCTTTGCCTATTTTTGCCTGACTGACTTTGTGGTTTCTTGTGTGTATTTTTTCTCTATCCCACTGTGTCTGTGTGATTGAGCGTCTCTTTGCATGTCTCTGTGCCTGTCTTTTTATTTCGTGTGTCTGACTCTGTGTATTTGCGTGTATTTTTCGGCCCCACCGTGCTTTTGTGACTAAGTGTTTTTTTTGTGAACATGCCATAAACTTTTTTTTGTTCGTGGTTGCCCTCCTTGTTGTAGGAATTTTAAAATTTATTACTCATCTTGAACCGAATGCAAAAAAGTGTTTTTTTTTGGCTTCCGTGTTTCATTTACTAGCGTGAAAACGTCCTTTGTTCCAGGTTTCCCTCCTTGAAGTAGCAATTTCAAATTTATGGCTCAAGCGCCAAATGCAAAAATGTGTTTCTTTTCTGTTGGTTTGCGGGTTTCATTTACTAGCGAGAAAACGTTCTTTGTCCCTGGTTACTATCATTATAGCAAGAAATTTAAGATTTTGACTCCAATTGAAACGAAAGAAAAAATGTCGTTTCTTTTTTCTTCGTTTTCGTGTTTCATTTACTAGTAAGGAAACGTTCTTTGTTCCGCAATTCAATGAAATGAAAGAAAATGATTTAAAAACAGGTATTTAATGCCAGCCTAGTAATGCCTTATTACTAGGCTGTAATATTATTATTACATTAATAATAATAATAATAATTTATTTCTTACCCACTTACAAAAGGGAAAAAGTGGAGTACAAGGAGAAAAACAAAGAACTACAAATAACACAAAGAACACAAAAAAACATACAAAAACGAATAACACAAATATAAGAATAAAATATAACAATTTAGCAAAAGAGGCAGATAAGATGATTGTTAGGACCAAGACAGATTGGCGCTTGATCAATTAAATTTGAACTTAATTTTTCCACTGAAAGAACAATATCCGTTGCCTGATATTTACTAATTAACCTTCGGTTCCGAAATGATCGTGGTAAATAAAGTAGGAAATTTAAATATCGATAGTAATCCGTCTTGACCCTCTTTACATCATCTTTATTCGATAGCATAAAAAAAAAACAGCACAAAATAACACAGAATGGTCACAGAAACTCGAGTACAGCTTTGTATGTGCTTGTCGCCGGAAATGTCCACGATTTCCAACAATCTGAGAATACCCAGTTTAAGCTTATATTGAATATCCCGAATCATCTGAAAACGAAAAGAACTTGAAGAATTGCAAACAGAAATCCCAAGCCATCGAAAAGAAGTAACTTGTGGTACGGAAAAAGAAATACAATCCAAAGGATGAGACGAACTAACCCCATTAAATATAAGAAATTGACATTTATCTACATTTAGCAATTTTTAATATACATTTAGAAAACATTAATACACATTATTAAAGATAAAAAATAAAAAATATATTTTAAAAAACCAATAGATATTAACACAGAACCTGTCACAAATAGACCTATAAGATCAGCAGCGAAAAAACTAGACTGGCATTAAAAACATGTTTTTAAATCATTTTCTTTCATTTCATTGAATTGCCTCGTTTCATAACAATTTATTTTTCAGTCCTGGTTGAACTTCGCTGAGGTAAGGATGCTGGGACTGTTTTGAAAAGTTATTAATTTTAGTTTTATTGATTTTATCCTCTCGTAAGTTGTTTTTTTATTTGTATTGCTGAGGACGGACTAACATACACTATTTTTACTTCAATTACAAACACAATTGTAGCTGCTATGATTTAAATACTAATTTTTTCAGGGAAAAGAGGGGAAAGGAAGAGGAGATATGAATCTAAATTTCTGCATTATTTTCTTGTTTTTTACTGTTGAAGTTGACTTACTGCTGACGATAAATTTCTTACTGTTTTAAAAATAGAGTTAAGAGAAAGAGTCAAACTTTAGCGTAAAGAGCGGGGCGTTGAGGAGGAAAAGCCCCTTTCATATACGAAGTAATTTCTGTTCGTTTTAAGTTTTAATGTTGCTCCTTACTTTCATTTAGAAAAACGTTTTTTTTATTTAATTTCTGGGCGTTTTTGAATTAATGCATGTTTTGATCTTGGCTCTCCGCACATAAATAATTAAAACGAAATTTGCATATTCCTTAATTACAATTAATCGGAAGATTTTGAGAAAAAAGGGGCGAGGGAGGAGGCCTAATTGCCCTCCAAGTTTTTGATTACTTTACAAAGCAACTAGAAATTTTAATTTTTTACAAACGTTTTTATTGGTAAAAAATATACGTAATTTACGAATTAACTTACGTAACGACCTTCTATATTCGTATGTTTTTATTGCGTATATGAGGGGTTCAACCCTCATCTATTCCTCGCTCTTTACACTAAAGGTTAGATTTTGTCCCAATTCCTTGAGAATGACCTCTGAATCACAAAGGCCGTAGTATAAATAGTTGAAATTACTAAAAATACGTTAGCGTAAAGAGTAAGGTATAACGAGGAGGTAAACCCCTCATATGCGTAATAATTTTTGTTCGTTTTAAGTTCTAATGCTGCTCCTTACTTTCAGTAGAAAAAACTTTTCATATTTATTTTTCCATTGTTTTTTTTTCAAATAATGCTAGAAAATCCTGCGCCCCCTTCATTGAAATTCTCTTCCCCCATGAGAAGTTTCTCCATGGAAATACCCTCCAAAGTAGCCCCCCCTCAACTCTCCCCCCTAAATAAAAAATCCCCCTGAAAACGCCTGTAGGCCTACACTTCCCAGTAACCATTACTATATGTAAACACAGGTCAAAGTTTGTAACTTGCAGCCCCTCCCACTGGGACTGCGGGGGAGTAAGTCATTCCTAAAGGCATAGTTATTAGGCTTTTCAACTATGGTGAATAAAATGGCTATTTCATAATTTTGATCCGATGACTTTTGGGGAACAATGAGCGTGGGAGGGGGCGTAGGTGCCCTCCAATTTTTTTGGTCATTAGAACTGGCATTAGAACTTTTAATTTCCGTTAGAATGAGACCTTTCGCGACATTCTAGGACCACTCAGTCGATACGATCACACCTCGGGAAAAAAACAAAACAAAAAAAACAAACAAATAAACACGCATCCGTGATCTGTCTTCTGGCAAAAAATGCGAAATTCCAAATTTTTGTAGATAGGAGCTTGAAACTTCTCCAACAAGGTTCTATGATACGCTGAATTTGACTTTCGTTAAGATTGTATGACTTTTAGGGGGTGTTTCGCCCTATTTTCTAAAATGAGGTAAATTTTCTCAGGCTCGTAACTTTTGATGGATATAACTGATCTTGATTAAATTTATATATCTAAAATCAGCATGAAAATGCGATTCTTTCGATGTAACTATTGGTATCAAAATTCCATTTTTTAGAGTTTCGGATACTATTGAGCCGGTCGCTCCTTACTACAGTTCGTTTCCACGAACTGTTTGATATGGAGGCGGATTCAAAACGAACAAATGTTGTATAAATTTGATCCGTCAAGACTTTCACTTGTAACCAGTTTATACCGAATGCCTCGATACATCTTAGCGACAAAGACGTTTTCCGTATTAAGTGTAATCAAAACCCCCGCCCCGTTTTGGTCAAATTTACGAGCGCTTTTTGCCGCGATCTTGTTCTGAAATCAGGTCAACATTTTAGATACGCAAAAATTTGGATTACGCCAGACTACACAACACGAGAATTACTTGCGAGAAAGAAAATGAAATTTACCTTTGAGGTAGCGAAATCAGCGGGTATAGAAGCGAAGTTGCGTGGTATGAAATGTTTGTAGAGAACAAGGGTTATATATACAATTTCGAAACTGATGCGATAGAGGAGCGCACAGAAACTGGTGGTGAATATAGAAGGGGAGTTGCTAGTGCGTACCAGGTATTGGCTGTTGGAGGTTCAAACATAACGTTAAAAGATGGCGGAAGACCGAGAGCGGATTCGCAGTTATCAAATTTAAGCATCACATCTATACAATCATTCGGTAGCGCATTTAGTGATCTTGTAAAATCGCAAAATGAAATCGAAGTGCATAAAACACCCTTGTCTGTTGCTGCGCCACAAGTTGAAAGGGGCGCTCCAAAGAGAGGAAATTTTGAAATTATTAGCCCGAATGATAGTGCGCGAATTACAACACAGCCACCCTTTCTTAGAGGTAGGGCCACAATAAATGAAAGGCAGATCGCACCTCGTAAGCTATCTTTCCAAGATCAAAGTAATCGGCCAAAAGAATAGGGAGACCAGGGCCATGGTGTTGTACAGGAAAGAATAAATATTGAGCATTGGAACATTCAAGGATGGAGTGAAATGAAAATTAATAGTCTATTGGTATCGCAGTGTATGTTTGATATTGTAGCATTATCTGAAACTTGATTGGAAAAAGAAATTCAGTTTGAAAGGTTTCGGTATTTCGATGTCCATCGTAAAAAATCTAAGAATGGACAAACTTATGGTGGAGTCGCAGTTTTTGAATCTGAAAATTTTTTGTCTCAGCATGAAGCCCAACGGTTGAAGAGTGTTTCTTGTAATTTGATATGGTTAAGAGTCAAAGCCGATGGACGGTTTATTATTTTTTGTGCAATTTATATCCCCCCAGAGTCGAGCTCGTACAACGAGGAGGATATGTGGTGTATATTAGAGGATGAAAAACGTAAATTTTCTATTCACTTTCCTTTTGACTTGTTTTGTCTTATGGGGGACTTTAATGGTTATGTTGGGGTTACTCCAGAAGTTTTAATGTCACCTTATGCCTTTAAGGATGAAGCTGCTTGGCTGGTTTGGGAGGTTTTAGTAATCCATATCCCTCCGAGAGTAAGTAAGAGCCGTAGTAGACGAAAGAATAATTGGGGCCGTAAAATTTTGGATTTTTGTGGTAAGGAAAATTTTGTTATTTTGAATGGAAGAGTTGGAAAGGATGGAGGTGTGGGAAATTTCACTTGTTTTCTAGGACTTCTCCAAGTGTAATTGATTATATTTTGGTGGATATTCCTCTTTGGCATCTATGTGCGGATTTCGAGGTGATGGCAGTGGTAGGTTCAGATCACTTGCCTGTTAGGGCTACTCTTGAGTTGGTTAGTTCTAAGAAACTAGCGACTAATAGTGATAGGAAGAAAAAACGCAGAGAAACTGAGGATTTAGGGATTAGAAAGGCAGTGAAAGTAACAGGAGAGAATGAGAAAAAACTTCAGAGTATGATGCCGAGTGAAAAAGTTCAACAGGAATTAGAGAAATGTTTGGTTTTACTAGGTGGTGGAAAAATAGAGGAGCCGTTAGCATTAGTAAATGATGTTGTATATAAGATAGGTTCAAAGTTAAATTGCAGAGTTAAGAATGATATTAAGAATGGATTTTTTGATAACGATTGTGAAAGAAAACGCCAGGAAGTTTTAGAGGCACTGCGGAAAGCGAGGGATAGCATAGGTAGTAGGGAAAATACTAGATTTTATATGGATTATAAGTTGATCGGAATAAGTATAAGAAAATGTTGAAGATTAAGAAAAACGAGCATCAAAATAGGACAGGAGAGCAACTGAAAAAAGGTGATAGAGAAGGAGATATTAAGACCTTTTGGTGTATAGTTAAAAATTCTACAGGAGGAGCAGAGGTTTGTGATGGTATTCCAGCAGTAGATTCTTGGCCTACATATTTAGAGGAGAGAGAAAACGAAGTGATTAGTGACCAAGGAGGAACTAGTTTAAGTGTAGATCTGGTATCTGCTTTACGTGATCTAGTTGATAGGCTAATGCAAGAATGTGATTATGATTTGGTTGATCCCATCCAAGTAAGTGAAGTTTGGGAGACAATGAAAGGAATTAGAGGAGGGGCTGCTCCAGGTATAGATGGAATACCAACTGCACTTTGGAAGTGGGGACGGGTGTGGCTGCTGCCTGTTATAGCAGGGATGTTTTCCGGGGTATTGAACAGTGCAGAATGGCCCTTGTCTTGGGCTACATCTGTTCTAGTGCCGTTATTTAAAAAGTGGGATAGATTAGACCATGGGAATTATAGACGTATAAGCCCAAGTAATGTGCTAAGTAAGGTTTTTGCTAAGATATTATGTTGTAGGATAGATAATTGAATTGACCAAAATAGAATTTTATCGGATTCGCAGGCAGGGTTCAGAAAAGGCTATATTCCTATAGATCAGATTTTTATTTTATTGGGGATGATTAGGAAACAGGTTAGGAGAAAAGAGGGCAGGCTATTTGTTGCATTTTTGGATTTAAAAGGGGCGTTTGATGGAGTGGATAGAAGTTTAATGATAGAGTCGTTGTTAGCACTAAGGCTACCAAGCGCATTTGTTAAGATCGTAGCATCTATGTATAATATAGTTAAGATTGAAGTTCGAGTAGGCAAGGATTTCTCTAGGGTTATTAGGAGTAGACTCGGTGTTAAGCAGGGATGTACAACTTCCCCAAGGCTATTTTCATTGTATATTAATGATTTTGAAGAATATTTGATAGGCAGAGGTGCCCCAAAAATTAAGCTTTCAAGTGCAAGTGTTATGGCATTACTTTTTGCGGATGACATAGCATTAGTAGCGGAAAGCAAAGAACATTTACAACAACTGCTAGATCTAGCATCATCTTATTTTAGGAATAAGAAACTAGTGTTAAACATAAAGAAGTCGGTGGTAATGGTTTTTTTAGGAAAAATGGAGAACAGATAGATTCGCAGTTTCAGTTTACGTATGAAGGTAGGACACTAGACTACGTAAATGAATTTCAGTACTTAGGTTGTAGGCTTTCGTCAGATGGAAAATGGAAGAAACATCTCAAGATAGTGGAAAGTAAGGGAAATAGACTACTGGGATTGCTAAGTAAAAGTAGTATCAAGGAAATTAGGGATGTAGGACTGCTAAAGTATGTTTTTAATGCTAGGGTTGGATTGGCTTCGCATTACGGGGCGGAGCTTTGGGGGTTTAATAAGGGGTTGAAATTAGAGAGAATGAATTTCAGGTTTTCTAAGCGTATGTTAGGCCTTGATAATAAGTTTAATGGGTTAGTACTAAGAGGAGAAATAGGAATAAAGTGTAGGAGACAGAGTAGGTTAATTAGTATGGTTAAATATTGGGAAAGGGTATCATCGATAGAAGATAATAGGCTAGTTAAACAAGCATTTTTAATTATGCTTCAAGATAGGAGGAAGGATTCGTGGCCAAATCAGGTGAAGTATATATTAGACCGTGTAGGGCTTGGTAATTGCTGGAATGAGGGAAAGGGGATAGGAGAGATGGTAGGGACTGTATCTAGGTTAGTTGCTAGTAGGCTAGAATCTCGGGAAGTTAAGGCTTGGTAAGCTAAGAAGGCTACCTCGCCGTCCCTTGGGATATATGCAGAGGTCAAGGAGAACTGGGGTGAAGAAATTTATCTAAAAATGGGATTGGCTCCAGATGATTTGAAATGGGTAATGTATGTAAGGGGAAATTTTATACCTCTTGGAGAACGTAGGAAATATTTAGGGAGAAATAGATTGAGGGATGGTCCTTACAGTTGCCCTATGTGTGGAGGGATGGATGAGTCTTTGCAAAATTGCTTAGGGGATTGTAGGGAGTTGACGGATTTGTGCTTGGAAATATTTGGTAAGGAGGTGGGGGGGAGAGATTGGACTTCGGAAATTTTGAGAAGTAGGTGCCATTTAACTATAAATAATATTTTAAAGTTCGTCCGGGTAGGTATGAGGTATCGTGATGTTTTCTTAAATGATTAGTTTAATGTCTTTCCAGTCTATTTTTGTTGCTGTATTTGGCAATTGGGCTTTTCGTGTGAATAAATCTATCTATCTATCTTTCTATCTATCATACAATTGTGACTGATTGTAACTTTGACATCAGCTGCTCCCAATAGTGACTTACTTTAACAGTATCTGTCACTATTTTTGACTTCTACTTAGAATAGAGAAGGTGACTAGAAAATCGACAGCTACAGCTATTTGGGTCTACAGCTACTTACAACTACTAACGACTGTAACTGAAAACACTTGTCAGAGTTACATTGACTACTTGTAATTACAACTAGTTGTAACTGCTATTGCAACAACTTGCAACTCTCACAGTGGCTGCAAGCGACTTTAACTACTTCTAACTGCAATACCACCTGTTTGCACCAGTGATGACCTGTATCTGACACTGTCACTATATGTGTAAATAACGACGAAGACCACACTGCCTTTCCATCATAAACACCAAAAACAAGAAGAACAATAGGGAATTTCTCAAGACAGTGGGAAACAAATTAGAATGAATAGTTCGGACCTATGTGACTCTATATGTGGCTACTATTTTAGAATATAAAAGGCGAGTGTGACTCTCTGCGCCTAAGTTTGAAGAAAATTCTGTTATTTTCTATATATTTGAAACTTAAAAATAACCAAAATTATCGCTAAGAAAGCAAAGCTTTTGTGATGAAAGAAAAAAGAGAAATTTTGACCTAAACATGTTCTGGAAAGGCTGATTAAAGTAACTTCCTTGTTATACATCCCTATGTTTGTGGCATTTAAAAAAATTGCTCCTCACTAAAAACTAAGCTTGCCAATATTTTTTGAAAATTAAAGTTGTATTGTAAAATTTATTTAATTCATGACAAGTGAAACACAATTAATAGCTTTATAAATTAATCCTCTATTTTATACTAGCTTCTTAAGTGGTTTTCTTCTTTATCCTGCTTTTTTCACTTTTGTGCTATTTGTCATAATTCTACAAACAAAGGGAATATCCTGTGCCAATGTATTCGAAATAGTTTTAGGAAAGTATTTCAATAAACTGCAGAAGAGAACTTATTTTTCGTTTTAAGTTTCAACTTTGCTTTTAACTTGCACCATAATATTTTACTTTTTGTTTTTTATTTACTTTATTTCTTACTTTTTCACTTTTCTTTGGTTACTTTAGTTTAATTTCACTTTGCTTTAATTTTTTTATAACTAATATAAAAGATGTTATTCTACAGCTATAGTTTCAGAATTGTTAAGGAACTTTAAACGATTTCATGTTTTAAGTTTGCAAAAGGTTTCTTTAAGCTTTCATTTCAATTTATTAATAGCACTAGCATAGTGTGAAAAAGAAGAATAAAATAATAATAACATAATAAAATGATAAAATATAGAATCTTAAAATAACAGCATAGTAGACAAAAGAGATCTAAGTATTTTCAACCACCACCCTGCCTTTCAAGGGGCAAAAATAACAGTTTATTAAAGACAAGTCTTTTTATTTGACAGTGGAACAACAACAACAAAATCATGGATATTTCGGTAACATCTTCAGTAACCACTTTATCTGCAGAAGACGGTCACTGTATATGCGACCGAAATATCCAGACTTTTTTGTCTTTTCACTGTCAAATAAAAGGATTTGTCCCTATTGAAAAGGAATTCTGAAATGATCTGAAAATTTGTGAGCCATAAAAATGTCACCGTAAGAAAAACAAACTATAAAAATGTCAATGGGAGGCTGGAAAATTACTATAGTACATATTTCACAGCAAGTCATGTGGCACCTTTGTGATTTTCATCGGTCAAAGCTTTAATTTATAGTTTTCAATTTGATTATCATGAAATATTGTAACCTACCTTTTAGCAATTCAATGATAATTGTTAATGACTTGCAACACAATAAAATAATTTATGTTGCAACCTAGCTGACTCCATGCTTCTTTGCAACTAATACTCCTAGAAGTAATGCTAAAACACTGGAGGAACAGTATCTTATCAAGTAAAGAAAAAAAATTATAAATAAATTAAGTAAGATTCATAGTACAAAGATTACTCCAAAAAATATTCAAAGAGTTAATAAGTTCATCATTCGGTAAACAATTATTTGAAAAACGGAGAAATATTAGTCCATGAGACGATTAAAAATTGATTGAAACCAAGTTGATAAAAAACGAAGGTGGAACTGAAAAACTTTTTCCCAAGCCAACTGAAATCAACTGAATTGATATTATTATATATATTAATTATTGATATTATTAATTATACATATTAAATATTAAATGTAACTAGTGTAAAATTAGTGGTCTAGCCTGGTTAAAACTCTAGGGGGTTAGTACAAAGATTACTCCAAAAAATATTCAAAGAGTTAATAAGTTCATCATTCGGTAAACAATTATTTGAAAAACGGAGAAATATTAGTCCATGAGACGATTAAAAATTGATTAAAACCAAGTTGATAAAAAACGAAGGTGGAACTGAAAAACTTTTTCCCAAGCCAACTGAAATCAACTGAATTGATATTATTATATATATTAATTATTGATATTATCAATTATACATATTAAATATTAAATGTAACTAGTGTAAAATTAGTGGTCTAGCCTGGTTAAAACCCTAGGGGGTTGGCAAAGTGGAGCCAATTTTCCCAGATCAAGTGAAAGTGACAGGGAAAACTGAAAATGAGCCATATAGTAGCATGATGGTAGAGATATGCTAAAGAAAACTGACCCGTTTATGTCGATACTTTATACTTTAATTATGTAGGCTTATCTTAGTTTTGAGAAGATTCTTAAAGGAACTAAATGGGGAGGGGACTGGGGTGCTAAAGTAGTCTGAGGGGGCAAGCAAAGGTCTGGGAGGGGCAATTACTCCCTGCCCCATAGCAACTTACGGCCCTTTGGAAAACTGTTTTTTCCTCAACTAAGGGCTAGTGATTAGATTTTTTATGGATATTTGATGAATTCAAAGTAATCTGGGATACCTCAAAGGAAAAAGTGAGTTACTATATTTTTCTTTCTTATTTGAGTTTTGTTCCAATCTTTTAAGGAGATCGATTGTTCATTGGGAAAAAAAGAGGGAAAATTTTGAAAATAAATTTTAAAAGGTAAGAAATCATATATGAAGAACACTTAATTTTTATCTTACATAGTAAAACTTTTTTATTCTTCTTTACCATTCAGTCCTTCGCTTGAATGGTTTTAGAGTCGTCAGGAGACAAAAGTCAGTAGTTACATTGACTTGTATTCAGAGGTTAATTTCAGTTAAAAATTCAACATACTTATCGCATGTTGAATGGGTAGTAGGCTCCATGCAGCAGACAAAAGGAAAGTACAATTATGGCATAAAGGGGTAGGATTATTAACAAGTCAGAATATATTTGTTATTTATGGAATTCTTGCTCTTAAGAACAATTGATAGCTTAAAAATCGCTTTGCAACCCCGCAACGTCGGCTGACAGTGTGAAGTCGACATTAAAGACAAAGAGTTCATAGCTAGTGCTCCCAATATACTATTTAACATTGAAGTGCATGAAATCTAACAGACGGTAGAATATTGTCAGTTAGGTATCAAAAGGATCTATCTTTATAATTGTAATTTTTTAGAAGAGCAGAAAAAAAGCCTCACTGCTTTTTTATTCCTCGTACAATAACCGTAAAACAAAAACAGAATTAATGTGTATTTATTTTAAGTTTTGATCCATTTTATTTACTATTATCGGAGAGGAAATAAAAAGTTTTGATGTGTTTTTGCTTTTCTGAAAATTTACAATTATGGAGATAGGTTCTTTTGATATCCAACTGATGACATGGAAAGACCACGTTGATTTGAGCAATCGCTTTTTAATTAGACATTAAACATTTTTCTATGATGGTGTAGTAGCTAGCCCTAATAGTGTGCAGTAGCCTGCGATTTAAGAAACTAACTAAGGGGGTTAGGATGGGTAGTATACTGGAGGCCTCTGGCAAACCTCCAGTTAAGGGTATTGGACCATAATTATTACAATGTTACCCTTTTAGTCTTTCAAGCTGTACCACTTAGGAGTTGACACCCTAAGTGCAGTTTTTAGTACTTTATGGAATTTACGGGTGGCAGAACTAATAAAAAGCGCGTAGGTATGAACAATAGATTTCTTATGACCCATTAAAAACCTCTGTAAGAAGTTCTTGTAACCCACCACCCGCAACTTTTCAATGTGGCATATGGCACCAAAAGTGCGGTTTTAGTGTCATTTGCCACTTACAGAATCATGGAGTTTATGGGAAGAACCGGTACATGAGCAATAGCTTATACATGAGCTATTAAACATTTCTTCACGATTTTCTGATAGCCCGATAACCTCACCCCTTGAGAAATGGAACCAAAGTGCCGCTTTTAGCGCCATATGACACTTGCAGATGATAAAATTTGTAAAAAGTACGCACACAAGTAAAATAGATTTTAAGTAGGCGATTAAACCTCTCTCTGTGATCTTTTAAGGCCGTGATTAAGTGAACTGATGGAACTCGAAAATCCCATGTTAAATTGAAAATTTATATTTAAAAAGTACTCAAGTATTGATTGGCGGAAGATGCCGCTTTTAATATCAGGCCATAGCTTCTTGAAGATGCTACAAAATGTTTGAAAGGATTTTGCTCTATTTCCTCTAATTTCTAAGAAATCTTAGAAAATGTCCAGGTCTTTTTCACAAGTGTACTCTATAAAGGATATTGCTTTTAGAACAAAATCGGTACTATCATGAGCAGAAGACAATAACCTGTAAGATGATTGGAACCATTTTTCGATTTATTTTCCTGTTTTCTAACAGTCCCCTAGAATATTTTCAGCTACCTGAAATTTTTACAAGTCGGTTGCCAGAAAGAATCGTTTTAGATCGCCGATAATACCCCCTAGAGACCAAAATGACAAGCTGGTATAATCAGCTGCTTGTTAATAGAGTGTTAAATTTTCATAAATTATTTCAATGCAATGAAGAAACCTAGAAATGAGAAATAGTCAGGAGCCTTCAGTAAAGTTGTGCACACAAAGCCGAAATCATGGGGAAAATTAAAACAATGCGAGTAATACATCTTAAAAGTGTTACCACACATAGACAGCGCCTTTGTAAAAAGTATTTGGAGCTTGGTAGATGTAAATATCCAAAATACCGAATAATGCGGTACGCCGAAGAACTAGACAAGTCAAGAGATTTAGGTCAAGCGACAAACCTTGAGGCGGAGCAGAACCCCGTAGCTTCTTCCCCGTTGCCCTACCGGATCGTGACTGGTGGTAGAAACTTGGATTGTGACGAATTGAAGGATTGTCGACGGATTTTTGATCCTGCATTTTTCGTGCGCGATCTAGAGACGAAAGTTTGGAAGCATAGGTTCTATGAACAATCAAAGAACCTTAGCGAAATTTACACCACCAGATTTAGCGTATCAGAGAATCCTACTGTAGAAGTTTCAAGCTCCTATCTACAATTAAACAAAAAGAAAACAAGTTTTTTTAAGTGAAAGTATGGAGCGACATTAAAACTTAAAACGATCAGAAATTACTCCGTATATGAAAGGGGCTTTTCCTCTTCAACGCCCCGCTCTTTACGCTAAAGTTTTTTACTGTTTTAAAATGTAGAGTTAAGAGAAAGAGTCAAACTTTAGCGTAAAGAGTGTGGCGTTGAGGAGGAAAAGCCCATTTCATATACGGCTGTTCGTTTTAAGTTTTAATGTCGCTCCTTACTTTCATTTAAAAAAACTTGTTTTTTGTGTGTTTAATTTCTGGACTTTTTTGGATTAATGCATGGTTTGATCTTGGCTCTCCACATATAAATAATTAAAACAAAATTTGCATATTAATTTTTTGGGGCTAAATAGCTTTTTCTCAGTTTTAATCGGAAGATTTTGAGAAAAAAGGAGCAAGGGAGGAGGCCTAGTTGCCCTCCTATTTTTTGATTGCTTAAAAAGGCAAATATAACTTATAATTTTTACGAACGTTTTCGTAAGTAAAAAATATACGTAACTTACGAATTAAATTACGTAGCGAACTTCAATATTCGTATGTTTTTATTGTGTATATGAGGGGGCTCACCCCTCGTCGATCCTGAATCACAAAGGCCGTAGAATAAATAGTTGGAATTACTAAAAACGCTTTAGCGTAAAGAGCGAGGTGTTACGAGGAGGTAAAACCCTCATATGCGTAATAATTTCTGTTCGTTTTAAGTTTTAATGCTGCTTCTCACTTTCAGTAGAATAAAACTTTTCATATTTATTTTTTCATTTTTTTTAAATAATGCTAGAAAATCCTGCGCCCCCTCCATTGAAAGTCTCTTCCCCCATGAGAAGTTCCTCCATGAAAAAATCCTCCCCGGTAACCCCCCTATTTATCCCCCCCCCCCCCGAAACCAAAAAAATCCCCCTGAAAACGTCTGTACACTTCTTAGTAACCATTACTATATGTACACACAGGTCAAAGATTGTAACTTGAAGCTCCTCTCACGGGGACTGCGGGGGAGTAAGTCGTCCCCAAAGACATAGTTATTGGATTTTTCGACTATGGTGAATAAAATGGCTATCTCAGAATTTTGATCCGGTGACTTTGGGGAAAAATGACCGTGGGAGGGGGCCTAGGTGCCCTCCAATTTTTTGGTCACTTAAAAAGGGCACTAGAACTTTTCATTTCCGTAAGAATGAGCCCTTTCGCGACATTATAGGACCACTGAGTCGATACGATCACCCCTGGGAAAAAAAAAACAAATAAACACCCATCCGTGATTAATCCGTGAAAAATGCGAAATTCCACATTTTTATAGATTGGGGCTTGAAACTTCTACAACAAGGTTCTCTGATACGCTGAATCTGATGGTGTGATTTTCCTTAAGGTCGTATGACTTTTAGGGGGTGTTTCCCCCTATTAACTAAAATGAGGCAAATTTTTTCAGGCTCGTAACTTTTGAGGGGTAAGACTAATCTTGATGAAATTTATATATTTAAAATCAGCATTAAAATGCCATTCTTTTGATATAACTATTGGTATCAAAATTCCATTTTTTAAAGAGTTTTGGTTACTATTGAGCCTGGTCGCTCCTTACTACAGTTCGTTACCACGAACTGTTTAAAAATGTAGAATTTTGTATTTTTGTCAGAAGGCAGATCACGGATGCGTGTTTATTTGTTTGTTGTTTTTTTTTGTTTTTTTTTCAGGGGTGATCGTATCGACCCGGTGGTCCTAGAATGTTGCGAGAGGGTTCATTCTAACGGAAATGAAAAGTTCCAGTGCCCTTTTTAAGTGACCAAAAAATCGGAGGGCACCTAGGCCCCCTCCCACGCTAATTATTTTCCCAAAGTCACCGGATCAAATTTCTGAGATAGCCATTTTATTCAGCGGAGTCGAAAATCTTTATAACTATGCCTTTTGGGATGACTTACTCCCCCACAGTCCCCATGGGAGGGGCTACAAGTTACAAACACTGACCAGTGCTTACATATAGTAATGGTTACTGGGAAGTGTACATACGTTTTCTGGGGCGTTTTCATTTGGTTGGGGGCAGGGGTTGAGAAGAGGGGGATATGTTTATAGGTTACTGGGAAGTGTACATACGTTTTCTGGGGCGTTTTCATTTGGTTGGGGGCAGGGGTTGAGAAGAGGGGGATATGCTTTAGCGTGAAGAGTGGGGTACTGACGAGGGGGTGAACCCCCTCATATATGTAATAAAAATATGAGAATACAGAAGTTCGTTACGTAAGATAATTTGTAAGTTGCGTATATCTTTAACTAATAAAATTTATTTTTACTAATAAAAACATTCATAAAAAATTAAAAGTTCTAGTTGCCTTTTTAAGTAACCAAAAAATCGGAGGGCAACTAGACCTCCATCCCCGCTTCTTTTTTTCTCAAAATCATTCGATCAAAACTATGAGAAAAAGGCAAATTTCGTTTTCATTATTCATCTCCGGAGAGCATAAATCAAAACATGCATTGATTCAAAAATTGTTCAGAAATTAAATTAAATAAAAACAAGTGTTTTTTAACTTAAAGTAAGGAGTGACATTAAAACATAAAACGAACAGAAATTACTTCATCTATGAAAGGGGCTGCTTCCTAATCAACGCCCCGCTCTTCACGCTAAAGTCCGACTCTTTCTCTTAACTCTATTTTTAAAACAGTAAAAAACTTTAGCGTAAAGAGCGGGGCGTTCACGAGGAAGTAGTCCCTTTCATATACGAAGTAATTTCTGTTCGTTTTAAGTTTTAATGTCACTCCTTACTTTCAGTTAATTTTTTTTTTCAATTTAATTCGTAAGAAAACTATTGTTTTCTGAGAATCCTCGAAGAAAGCTTTCAACTAAGTTTGGTGTTTAGTTTCGAATTAATCAACTGAGGTATTTTAAATAGCTTATCCCTCGGAAAAAAAGTGGAAAAAACAATAAATTTTAAAATGCACTCTGTGCATGCCGTCACAGTTTCATATACATTGGCATTTTGTACTTGAGAATGAGCTTTTTATTTTAATCTGACTTCATTTTGAAGCTCGATGTTTTCAAGTTTTCTTAATCACGGCCTTAATATCCCTTGGAAAATTTAATATAATATTCTTGGATTTAATATCCTTGGAAAAGAAAATGGGAGACAAATCAGTGCTAGCCATGCGAAAAAGGGACTTTCCTTGTTGTTCAAGGCGGGGGACTGCAATCCCCTTTATAAGGTTTTTGACCATGTTTATTCCAGTGGTGCGCTTTTTATTTTAATCTGACTTCATTTTTGAAGGTCTCAATTTTTTTCGAAATAAATGTTTACTTTTAAGTTGAACCGAAGCAATAGTACCATTCATAAATTAACGTCAGATGACAATTTTTTGCCATTATATAGTTTTTCTCAAAACACGCTTCATAACGTTTGATTACTTGTAGTATGGGGTCAATTTGTTTAATGGCACACAAAGCCATTACTTAATTCTTCCTTACTGATTTAATATTATGAAGAAGGTTTAAAGGCGATTCAACCAATAAGGCCATCTAGATAGCCAATATTATAGATGGCAGTATTGTCAACTAAAATTATACATAGCGACATTCTTATTTTCCAACAACATATTTTTTGAGCTTTTAAGCAGTTTTCCATTGATTTTATGGAATTCATTAAGATGTACGAATCAAACACGAGACACGATATTTCTTATGATAAAGGAATAACATGTTACCTGACTGAGCCAACAAGTCATTGATGATATTATATTATTCTTAGAAACGCATTTTAGGCAACCAATGTGTTCTTTATGGGAAGCTCACCACTGATATTAAGCGTCACAATATCGGAACAAGTTAATGACTCTCAATTGGGGTCTGATATATGGTAAATACTATCAGTGATTTGTTTCTGGGCAACTTCTTTTGCCATCATTCCAAGAATCTGAACACCACAATGAGAAGAGATGCTTGCTAGACCAAGATTTTCAATTGATGGTTAAAGAAACTGTTTTCGATATGCATAAGTTGTAATGATTACAGCACAACAAGTATCTATGTTGTAATTTAATAGCCCTGAGCACGTCAGTTTTCATTGCCGGGGTTTGCGCATGAGTTTGGATCCCCAGATCCCTATTCATGGCCCCAATGACCCCCAAACTCTTTTGTTCCCCCACCCAATTTTTTCATTTCGTTTTTTTCGAGCTTTGAAATATTTTCGCTTTTTTCATGTCTTAACATCATATTAAATATACATATAACAAAAATAATTATATGTGATGTTTTTAAAATACAAAATGAAGATGATACAAATACGTCAGTTTTGTTTTTTCTACTAAAAGAAAAATTTTGTAGTGACATTTTTAATTTCTTAGTGTTATTAATCAAAAATTTTCAAACTTTTTCATATCTTAAAATCACATTACATATAGGGGAGAGTCGGGTAAGACGGACCCCATTTTGGTTTTTCGTCTGCGGAAGAGGTTGGAAACAAGCAACGACTGACGAAAGGTGTCTAACTTGTCCCCAAAACATTGAGTTACGTAAAGAAACCTTCTTCACACATAAATCAGCCGTATTTCCGGGCCCAGATAAAAAAAACTGAAGTTGGTCAAAAGGTCCATCTTGCCCACCCCATAGGATAAGACGGACCAGCCCTTTGGGCAAGACGGACCCAATTGCTCAAAAAGATTGATTGTCTCTAAACAACTTTATTTCGAATACTTAAAATACTAGTAGTAAGTAAAAAAGTAAAAAGTTAGCAAATAACTATATTTAAACACTGTACGAGGCCAAATCTACGTGAAAAACGAACTGAGCCGACTGTCTCGTCGTTCCGCCCGAAGGGGTTGGTTTTGGCAGCTTCATGATGACCTCTTCTTTTCGCACGAAGCTCATCTCTTCAGTTGCCGTGAATTTGCTCGATGGAGCTAATCGCTTCCAAAACTGAACTTGGAAACCATCAGATTCACAATCACACACAACTCCAACATAATTCCTGAAGCTCTTCTTGGTCGGCACTTTCACAACCAAGAAATCCCCACTTTTTGGTTCGGTTCCATCAAGAAACTCCTCCTCCTCTGACCCATCCAAATGCAAGCTGTCATCACTTTCATCATCCAGCGCGATATGTTCATCGAAGCTGTCTTCCCCGTTCCCAGGCTGTTTGGAGAGGTTTCTCTTTTCAGGCCGTTTTCTTTGAGCTTTCTTTTCTGATTTTTTTCTTTTCAACTCAAATTCTTCTTCCAGTCTGTTTTTTTCAGGTGTGTTCGTCCGAATTTTGGACTTTGTTCTTTTCCTAGACGTTTTTCCGTCTCTTGCATAGAAACTCGCCTTAGGGTGAGGACGAACTGACTCTGGAGTCACTGGCATAGTCGCAGAAATCACTGAGCTACTGGTATTTGGCAGCACGTCGTTATTCAAGCTCTTGTCGCCAGGGCTTACCATTTCATAAATGGTAATCCTCCTGTTTGGGTTCGAAATCATCCACGAGTTAGCTGATTCATTGTAGTATCGCTTGAATGGCCCATAAACAGCAACATCAAGAGGCTGCAGCTTGTGACTGCAATGTGGCAGAAGCGTTAAGACGTCAATGCCGTTTTCTCTGCAAAGATTAACCACGCTCAATGAGACGTGCGAATCATGGTTATCCATAATCAGCAGAAGTCGATTTGTGGGCGAGCAACTGGTTTGGGAGATCAGATGGCGTATCATATCCGGGAAGATTTCGGCTGTCATCCATCCAGACGGCTGGCATTTTCCTGTGCTTCCAGGGGGCGTGTCATTGAGAAAACCTTGAAGCCAGTTCACTCGTGGAAAGACAAGGAAAGGGGCTATCGACTGGCCAGCTGCGTTGATACACCCTACGACTGTTACCAGCGTCCCTCGCTCAGCCGAAGTAATGCGTCCAACTTGCTTTGATCCCTTTTCTGCAACCACCTTTGGTGTCTTGTGAACGGTGGTTACTCCAGTCTCGTCAAAATTATATATTCTATTCGGCGGATATTTGTGCTTTATAAGCAGCTCTTCTAAATTATTGAAGAATTCGCTGACATTCGTCCTGTTGAAGCTGGTGGCTCTGGCAAGGCTTGTCGCTTCGAAGGACCTTAGGGAAAGCCCAACACGACTCATAAAGCTATTCATCCAGTCTTTTCCTGCACACTTATTTTCAGTCAAGTTCTTCGGCATATTCTTCCCTTTGGCCTGGGCATATTCATATGCAATCTGACCTGCTTCCTTTTTCGTAAGTCCATGATGCATGTGCTGTGCCGTGATCATATAGTCCTTTAGAAGTATCTCTTCGTTTGCTGAGAACACACTTTTAAAGTTAAAGGTAGTTGCCAACTCCACTGATTGGGGATTTTCTGCTGCGTCGAGTTTTGCAACTGCTCTTCGCACTGTGCTTCGTGGCAAACCAACCTCTTTCGAAACTTTGCGAAGCGGCGAACCAGATTTAACTCGCATAGCAGCTGCTCTCAGTAAGTCCTGGTCGTGGAGACCGTGGGTGGTTTTCCTAGTATACTTTCCATTCTGCAAAAGAGAGACAGCTTAATATATTTCTAATTGACATGCGGGAACAATAAATGCAACACAATATTCACAAAATACGTAAAAAATAATAACTTCGAAAAAGATCCCAGATGATAGGGGGCAAGACGGACCGGTCCGTCTTACCCGCTGTCTCTGTGGTCCATCTTACCCTAAACCTGCTTTTTCGGAATAGTTAAAAATTATAACATAAGATGGCGCTGCAATGAAAAAAATTAATGTCTCACACACTCTCCTAGACCTCCATATTTGTAAGAAAAATTACCACAGTATAAAACAGAACATTAGAAACACCAGAAAAGAAAAACATTTACCTCAAAAGCCGGTTTCGAGAATGTGAAAACGAATAAAAATATTTTTCTCGAAGACAAGATTGGCTTCAACTCTCAGACTTCGCTCCGAAACTTGCCACTAGATGGCCGTTGTTTCTAGCTCTACAAGTGAGAAAAAGGTGACACTCAAGTCGAGCAATGACAAAAGGTCCGTCTTGCCCCCCGGTTCGTCTTACCCGACTCTCCCCTACTTATAACAAAAACAATTCACTTATGATATTTAAAAATACAAAAAGAAGATGTTATATATATGTTAGTCGTGATTTTCTCTAATAGAAAGGATATATGTATTAACATTTTTTTTTTACTTAGGATTTCTTGTTACTTGTAATTTTCATTTTTTTTTTTTACATAAGCTATTTCTGACAATCAGGAAGGCAGTCACATACAACGCTCACAAATGTAAAAACCTCCAGTTAAAGCAGGAGGCTTCACAGGAACATTTCCCATATCAACCCCTTGATCAAATGGACTTGTTTTGAAGCGTTTCATATGGTCATCTATTGGCACATCCTTCTTTTCCTGATTTCAAACAACACATGACAGACAACCACACTGAACCTGGTCACTTTGACCAACAAAAAGAATCCAGCTTTGTCAAGGTTTCTGGTATCAATGAAATACTTTGATTACCTTCCATTAAATATCCTTAGACTAACATCCTCTCGTTTAAGAGCACTATTCCCTTCTTGTGACAGTAATGGTCGTGAGGTATACCCTGGTAGTTTCAGAAGAATATTAATATATTTGTGACTATAGCGTCTTGATCCCATGAATTACTCAGAGATATCATAGCCACCAGTTAAAGCATGAGGTTTCACTGGTATATTTGCAATATTAACTCCTTGAACAAAAAAAATATGTTTCAGTGTCTTCTATGTTCATTTAAAGGCACATCACCCTGTTCCCAGTTTTCAACAACACATGTGGCTCAAGTACACTGAACCTAGTCACTTTGGCCAACAAAAATAAATCCAGCTCTTGCAAGTTCTTTGGTATCAATGAAATTCTTTGACCACCTTCCATTAAATTCCCTTAGTCTAACATCCCTCTTGTTTAAGAGTACTGCATTTTTCCTGGTTAAAAGTTTTAGTATAATACATTTTAGAACTGTTTTGTCATGATAAGTGCAACTATATGATACGTAGTCATTGAAAATGGTTTCTTATATGCTCAATACAGCAGCACTCGCTGATGTCACTTTTTTGAATCAAAACATACAATGTATATTCAAAGTTGGAGATACAAGAAATTGAACGTTCAGAGACAGAGGGACAGACACATAAAATGACATATTGATAGATTAGACAAAAAACTATGATAGAGAAAAACAAGAAAGACGAAGCAAAAAGAAACACAGACAGACACACAAAAGACACATAGACACACACACAGACAAAAAAGGACACAAAGACACACCAACAAATAAACAGACTGGTAAATGACACACATACAGATGGACAAAAAAAACACAAAGACACACAGAGAGACCAGAAAAACACAAAGAAAGACATACAAACACAAGATCAAAGAGAAAAAAGTCATATAGACACAAGGAGAGACAAAACAAAGACACAGATAAACAGACGGATACAGGGGCATGCGGAAAAAAACATATAGAGACACAGAAAAACTTACAAAAAGACACAGACAGGCAGGTGGACAAAAAGAACAATAGGCTGTTAAATTGGCAAAAAATTACAGATTTAAATCAAGGATTTCTCTTCCAATTGGCTTGCTTTAGGGAAATACTTGATGTTACTTGCTAGAAACAAGCTTGAATCACGAAATGAACCCTGATCAACCTTCATTGATATCGGAAATTAAAGAGATTTTTAACAGGTTCATAATTTGGCATAGTAGGCAAGTAATGATAAACAAATTGGACTGATTTCTGCGTAAATTTGACAGGCTATTAGTAAACAGTTCTGTTAAGTTAATAGTTTTTGGAAGGCAATTTAAGGACAATAGGTTGATAAATTTAAGGTTTTTCATGTAATTGTATTGTCTTAAGGAAATGTTTGACGTTGCTTGCTAGAAAATAAAGTTGACACAGACAATTTGAAACGATTTCAGCGTAAATTTGACATATTATTAGCAAATGGTTCTGTGAAGTGAGTGTTTTTAGAAGGGTTCCGTAGAAAAATAGGCTGTTATATTGGTACAAATTTTAGCTTTAAAACAAGGATTTATCTTGTAACTTGCCTCTTTTGGAAAAATGCTTGATGCTTCATGGTAGAAACAAGGTTGAATCACAGACTATACCCTGAGAAACCTTCTTTGATTTTGAATATTAAAGGGATTGTTAACAGGCTCATATTATAATTGGGCATGATGTCCAGATAATAAGGTTTGCATAGACAATTTGAAATGATTTCTGCTTAAATTTGACTGGTTATTAGCGAAAAGCTCTGTGAAGTGAATATTTCTCTTGGAAGGGTGCCATAGGCCAAAAGGTTGTTAAATCGGTAAAAATTAAAGATTTAAATCAAGGATTTGTCTTGCAACTGGCCTGTTTCAGGTATATGTTTGATGTTACATGGTCGAAACTAGTTTGATTCACGGATTGCACTCTGAAAAACCATCATAGATTTTGAAAATCATAGGGTTTTTAACCCATTCATATTAGAATCGGACATGATTTGCTGGTAATGGTTGACATAGACAATTTGAAATTAGTTTTTCTAAATTTGACAGGTTATTAGTAAATGGCTCTTTCAAGTAGATAATTTTGTAAGGGAACCATTGGACAAGAGGTTGTTAAACCTTTGTCCTATGTTGTGTTTTAATTGTTACCAGATTATTTGTAAAAAAAAATGGAATCTTTTTTGTTGGCCAAAGTGATCAGTTTCAGTGTTCTTTTTTGTGTAGGTGTGGTTGGAACCTCGGAAGAGGGGTGTGTGCATAAACATTAGCATATGAAATGCTGCGAAACATGCCCATTTGTTCAAAGAACTGATGTGGTAAACATTCCAGTGAATGCTTCTGCTTTAACTGGAGGTTATGAAATTTGTCAGTGATATATGTGACTGCGTTCTTACGTGTCAAAAAAATCTCAGTAAAACTAGAAAGGTCAAAAAAATGTCACTGCAAATATTACTTTTCTAATAGAAAAATAATGACTGACATATTTATATCATCTCCATTTTTTCAAATATCAAAAAAATCTTTTTTTGTTATGAGTATATTTAATGTGATTTTGAAACATGAAAAAAGGTTGAAAAAAATTCGGTTAAAAAAAGTAAGTGAAAAAATCGTCACTAAAATCATTATTTTCTAATAAAAAATTACGACTGACATATTTATAAGATCTTTATTTTGTATTTAAAAAGTCTCACGTGTGATTTTGTTTGTTATAAGTATATATAATTGGATTCTCAGACATGAAAAAAATAAAAATTCAAATTAAGAAAATCGAAGTAAACATATGGCTGGGGGGCCAAAAAGTGCGGGGGCGGGGATGTTGGGGCCCTGGAGAGGGACATGGGCACTGGATAGGAATATGGGAATCTAAACTCATAAGCAAGCCCCATTAATGGAACATCGATGAGCTCAAGACTTTTATAGTACAAAATAGATACTTGTTCGGCTATAATAAATACAATTTTTAGTGATCGAAACAAGTTTCATTAACCATCAAATGAATATCTTCGTCCATTAAGCATTTAAAATCACAGTGATATGAATATGTGATATGAATATGTGATATAAAATCACTGTGATTCCTAGAGTGATATAAAAAAATTGTACCCACAAACAAGTCACTAATAGCATCTGCCATATATCCTACTCCAATTGAAAACCGATTGCGCAATTAACTTGCTACGATATTTTGACGCTTATCAGTTGGCTAGCGTCCCATAAGGAATACATTGATTACCTAGAATGTATCTCTAAGAACAAAACATCATCAATCAGTTTTTGGGTAAGTCAAGCAGCGTGTCACTCTTTTACCATAAGAAATCTTGGGTATCATATTTGATTCATACATTAGATGTAAGTTCCATAAAATTAATAAAAACTGCTTAGAAGCTAAAAAAATGTGTTGCTGGACAAGGAATCGCTCGAAATGGAGTTTCTGTAAACCATTGTCTGGATGTGTAACACATCGAGACAATGGATCTGTCCGATGATTGGCTCTTGTTTTTGTTCTGAGAATGACAAAGTTTGCAAATAAGTCAAAAGTGGATCCATCTTAATAACATTGGCAATACAGACTAACTTTAGAATTTGTATCATAATCTGAAATTCTCCGTTGGATAGAGAGAAATTACCAGATTTCCAAAGTTCATATTATGACATATATGGATTATATTTACAGATAGGCTTCCATTATATATCCGGTGTTCTGCATATTCTATTACTTCCAATTTCAAAATTAGGATTCTTGGATTATTTTACTTTACTAGACTGTTTATTGTAATTGATCATATTTGCTATGACACTCTCTTCATTGGGAAGACACGCTCCTGTCTTTCAATATCCTAATTCTAGGAAACGCTGATAATATGAATTTCAAATAATAATTTAAAGCTTCCATGCAAACCGGTAAAAAGAACTGCCATTTAACGTTTAAAATATAAGATTAGTGTGCAAGTCTATGAAAATTGCTCCCTCCGGATAAAATTAGATTACTTAAGTGATCTTGGTAGCGGACTGCCGTTTCCTACTACCCTCAACAAGTTTCTCCTTGCAAACCAAACCCATTCCTTTATTTTAATTGCCAACTCGTCCTCTTTTGATAGTGTCATTTATAATTTGTATTGCGCAGCTGTGATATTGATTTACAGGCAGTTTTAACAAGTGCAACCACAGCTGCGCCTACACAATCTTCTCCACCCAATATTTCAAAACCTTTACCAATTGCATGGTATTAGAAGTATCTCTTTGCCCATGGGAATAAGAGATTGCAATGGAAACTTGTTCTTCAACAAGATTCAAATTCAATGGATCAAACACACGTCTGTGAGTTTACCTTCGATGTCTGAGGCTACCTTGCTGCTATGCAAGAGTGAATTTTTAAAATTTTTGAACTGCAAGATGGCAATGTCATCAGAAACTGTTTCCAAAACTGGTACCCATCACGGTTATAGTCCCCGAAGTGATACTTTAATTTGGACTCTGTAATGAATCTAGAAGAAATCATTGGACGAGAATGACTTGAAATATAGCCTTTGCCTTGAATTAGAACTTGATTAATATTTGGAATTGAAAAAAAAATTGTCTAGTTGAGCCAGGCTCTGTGGCAGTGTTTTGCCGATTCAATGGACGGAGCCTTCAATAAATATTACACCCTTTTTATCTTTCCATTCCCCGTTTTCAAATTCAGTTTTGTACTGTAAAACTGTATTACCAATCTTTTAAATGTTCTTTGAACCCCGCAAAAATTTATCCCCTTAATTGTTAAAGGATATTAACCCGTTAAACAGTTCAAATCTATTATAGGAAACTCAGATTCCTCCCCATTCCCACTAACTACAAATTCATCAAAATATAACTTACTAGCGTCCTTTTGCTTGGGATTATGCCCTGCTAGCGTCCTTTTGCTTGGGATTATGCCCTGCCACGACGAATACATATTTGAAGCACTTTAGGTCTGTATTTAAACAAAAGCGCTGTTCAACTTTACAACTCATCAAATCCGCATTGTATTTTACAGCTCCTTCCCCCTCCCACCACTTAAAACAAATTCATTTTTAAATTAAGTAACATTCAAATCTAAACTTTTTATAAGTAAAACTTTTCGACCGATTCCCATCTCATTATAATTGTCTACTTTATTAAAATGCTACCCACCTAGTCCAAAACGATACCCTAAAAATTCTGGAGTAAGTCTGAAGAAAGTTTCTGCATCTCTGTTTGTAGATAATACGGGTAAATCTCTCCGGAGTTTTCGTTTAGGTAAACATTATTTGGGCGATGGATACTTTTATGCTGTTCCGTCCATCCCCTTTCGAGTCTTATTTTTCTTATTACGCTTTCTTATTTTTCTTTTACTGAAAGCCAACTGGATTGGCTTTTATATACGTAACTAGTAAATATGTTATCAAACAAACATTTGCCTAGGTTTTTCATGTCTTCTCTGGTTTCCACTTTTACTTGAAAGCACAATACCTAGAATCTATTGTATTACTATAATACCCCCATTGAACCACCGAATTTTAAAATTATAAGAATAGGAGAGTGAATAGGGGCCACATCCTTCATTAGAATATATCATTTCTTAGGAATCCTCATATAATTTCTAATGCTTGCGCACAAGGCATATATTTCTTAGGTTCGTTCAGAGAGTGGTGAAAAAGGTGTGTAGGAAATAGATAACACTCATGTCGTATTATCCTGTTTCCTTAATTGCTTCATTACAATCAGCAAATTCCTGTTTATGTATGTTCAGCATAGCTTCTCCCTCCCCGTCAGTCCTTCTAGCATCTCTACTCCAAGACTAAATAGAAAAGGGTACTGACTTTCCTGATTAGTATTATTTTTCTGTCCTTTATTCTCGTCAGCAGCTGATTTGTGCTATCAAACATTTTCCAGTTTTAAACAAAAACTGCAGAAAACATTTAATGTGATTAGTTGAAAGTCTTGAGTGAAGCCAGTTTTTCTTTTAGTTTTGTTCCTTTCCAAGTAAGAGCTGATTAAAAAAATCAATTACAATGGCTTATCAATAGTTGTGTATAATCCCTCTTTATATGGGTCGTTTCTATTGACTTTGTCTAAAGGAGTGCAAGAATGGCAGAACACGGGGAGAACATGGAATCGAATGGAGCGAAAAACATTCCCAGAGTTATATTATGAGTTATATTTATATTTAGATTATATTTATTATATTATATTATATTATATTATTGTATTATTAGAGTTATATTTATATTTTGCGGGTTCAGGGTTTTAAAATAGGTTTGAAAATTAATGTGAAGAAAACTAAGTCACTAAGGCTAGGAATAATTAAGATGAAAAGGTGACGTTGGGTAACAAAAGATTGATCAGGTGGAAAGGTTCAGTGTTCACTTACCTTGGTAGTATTATTAGTAAAGACGGTGGGACCAGTAAATATGTTAAAAGTAGAATGGCCAGGGCTCAGGGAGTTTTTTCACAGCTAAAAAACGTTTCGAAGAATAGGAAGATAAGCCTGCAGACCAAGATTAGAATATTGGAATGTACAATGATGACAGTAATCAAATATGGTTCTGAAGCATGGCGCTCCAAAAGCGGATGAAGATTTTCTAGATGTTTTCTGGAGACCTTGCCCATGGGTTATTCTGGCTACCCGGCTAACTGAACGTATTTCAAACAGTAGGCTCTATGAAAAGTGTGGTTCAATCCCGGTTTCTAGGGCTATATGAGAGAAAGATTGAGATGGCTTGGTAGCACTCTATGGATGAAGGATGACAGGTTATCGAAGATTATCATTTTCAGCCAGCCGTCTGGAACTATGCAGAAAGCAGGTCTTCCGCGGTTGGAGTTGGAAGATCTCATAATGAAATATTTTAAGCGAAATTGGAACTTCCTGAGAGGGTGTAAAATGGGAGACTTAAAATAGATTTGCATTGGGGAAGAGTGTGCGTGGCTGTATTAGCCTCAGCTGGCTTGGTGCTGAGGTGAGTTAATAGTAGCAGTAATTGCTATGACTAGTGTATATTTAGTTTCCCCATTCAGGTCTGAGTTTGAAATCGTTTAGGTATACAATGAGAAGCAAATAAAAGAACAATATCAATTAAATACACGAAATATCAGTTACCTATACTGTAGGTACGCATGCAATGTTCTGTATCGGGGATGGTTAGAGGTGCATCCGTGGAGCAGGGTTTGGAGGCAAAAAATCTCCAAGGTGTTGGTATGCAGTGCGGACACCTTGGAACTTTGGGTGTCTTTGGGATCTTAATTTAGCTTATGTGTCCACATTTGTCTACACATTGGAAAATTTTGTCGACAAATTCTTTTTCCCCACGTCAAAACTAAAAACCCTAATATCACCCTGGGGGAGGGGCGAATTCGAAATTATGTATATAATGACCGAATATAAATGACCGAGTCAAACTCAAAACGTGCGAAAATAACAGTTTGATATGCACATATAGACATCTAGTCCTTAAGATTTTAATAATTTTTCATTTATCGAAGTAAAAAAAGTGAAAATATTTCAAATGTATTTTTTTTTCAGTAAAGTAACAATTATATTCTGGTCTTGAGAAGGCATGGGAGTTGTCAGCCCTACTCAGGTAATTTTTTTTTTAACTCGGGTCATTTACTATAATTTTCTGTTTGTTTTGAATTTCATTAATAAATTTCGTAATAGATTACCTGAGGGAATGATCTATTACTCAGGTAACTTGATTTCATTGAAGCCACTTTTGGAAGATTCTAAGTTTCTTTGATTGGGTTTTTGGCTGTGGCGTTTTCAACGGTGTGCTATGTGCTTTGATGAAGCAAGTTTTTAAGGGTTTTGGGCTTTTTTTATTCCCATGGGACGTGTTCATCTATTACTAAGTCTCAGCTAACGCTGCAGAGTCTTTGCCCAAACCCTTAAGAAGTTATTCCATCGATGCACAAAGCACACTATTGTAACCACCATCTCAGGTAATCTATTACTCAGGTAACTTGAATTCATTGAAGCCACTTTTGGAAGATTCTATCTCCCTGTTTAAGGGTATGCTCTGCGAATGTTTCCTGTTCAGGACCGACAAACACATTTTTGTTTACAAATTACTTTTTTTGATTTTGAAATTGCTGAAGGGATGACAATTTCAATTGAAAAGTCAGGTGTCTCACTACGATTGGCTACAAGTTTCAAAAGTTCAGTACTGACGAATATTACCTTCAATAAAAAAATGTGAGTGGCGTCTCATTAATGTGCATTCAAAGGACAAAAGTACCATAATTTTTCTAACGATCGTATGTTTGTTTGTATCTTAAAGACATGCAAAATTATAACAACTGACCAAATACTCCAAGCAGCTAAAGATAAGGGCATGGAACAAGAAAGAGCAAAAATCCCATTGATGTACAAATGGAAATGCTGCGTAACAAAATCTGTGGTTAGAAGACAAAGTAAAATTACAATAGAATGAAGGAACGTGTTAGTTTAGCGTTTGTGTCTGTGACGGATAAACAGGAGAGACACAATAATTTTTAGTATGTATGATGCGTCAAAAATTACACAAGATGACAAGTGACTCTAAATAGCTAAGGAAAAATGCACGACATAAGAAATTTATACTGAGCACATCCTTTTTTAATGAACATATGTAAACAAGTACAAAAAGTATTATTTTCTTTTTTCGCTTTTCTGTGACAAAATCAGCTTTCAGATCAGGTCTTGCCTGGAAAATCTTTGTAGAAATCAACATTTCTTTTTATATTATTTTTAACAATATTATGGCATTCGTGTTTACCTAACTTGTCAGTAGGATTTACAGAATAAAAATTAGCTATTTCTTTGTTATACCTGTGGATTAAATATTTGCGATATTCAGCAACTGGCTTAGCTCTGTCAGGTTGAAGCCAAGAACTGAATTTTTTGGAAAAATCAGTATATTTCATCTTTTCTCCTTTGGGAAAATTGTGGAAATCATTTATAGGAGCTGTGTTACACGCATAGGCTCGCAGTTGCTTTGTTTTGAGGTCACGAATGCCAATTAAACCAAAAGGCTGATGAAAAGCGTCATGTTTACCTTTGTGAGAAACTTCGTAAGAGCAAGGGCTTTTACAAATAGGACATGAAGTTGAACATGACCTACAAAATATTGCTTCAAACTGAGAAGACTGTTGAATTTGTGATAAAATTTCCTTACTGATAATTTCATTGTTAATAGCTTTTATATCAGATACCGACTTTATCATGGCGGTTATGTGTTTCAGCTGAAACTTCATAGACATCCTCTCCAAATCCGCCCGGCTAAATCTCATCATATCTCTTTTTAACTCGTCAGCAATGTAGGTACTCTTTAATCTTTTCAAAAACTTAAAGAACTCATTGAATTGAAAAGATTTTAGTCCAAATTCTGGGTCTACTGGGGCTTTTTCATAGGTACTTTTCAAGAAAAATTTAACATGATCCTGAAAATTAATAAGTTTCATATCTTTAAGGACTCTGTCGATTTCAAAACGGATTAGTCTGCTTTTAGTAAGCCTTTTTAATTTGGAAGGGTTTTTGATATGTTTCAATACCTGTCTAATACCTTTAGGTTCTACCTCTTCCATCAAATACAAATCCATGTGTCCTTGAAAAGTTTTGGGTGATTTAAGCCAACGTTGCTTTTTTAGATTACCCATGACATTTTCTTTAACTTCACTTTGAAAACCTTTAATAGTATGTTTCTGAAAGAAGTCGTTCAGCCTTAATGCCATTATATCCACTTCCTTTAAGCTATTTGCAACCTCAAGACAATATGCCTGCATAACTTCTTTCTTTGAATGGAGTTGCCCGTAGGCAGAATTTTCTCGCTCCCAATTTTCTTGAATCTTCACAAGTACATCTACGAGTAGATCATATGCATTCCGATGAATTATTTTTCTTTCGCTCTTGTCAATTTTCTTGTGGTGGTCCATGAGAGACCTCTCAATCTCACAGATAGTAGCGGAGACAACTGTGTTAGAATAGTATTTTCTTCCTCTTGTGATCTTTACTATTATAGAAGCTATCATCTTCTCTATGTTGTATTTATCGTCATTGCTCTGAGATATCCAATTTAATATTTCATCTTCTAAATTCTTGGCTTTATTCAACTGTGTCTGCCAGAACGAAGGTTGAATTTCATCCAGAAGATTAATACCTAAAGTTTGGATAGTACGATTGTCCTCATAGGCCCTCCTAACAGCACCTCTGACATCCATTTCAGGGTTTTCTTTTCTAGCTGCTTCCATGACAACATTAAAGGATTTGTCAATAACAGAGATCAACTGTTCCCTTGGTTTATCATGTATACTCTTCGTTTTAAAATCTTCTATTACTTTTTGCTTTATTTCTCTTAGGGAGTTGCTAACCTTTATGTCATGTAAAAGTTGATTTCTTAAGAACAACTCTAGATTATGACGCCAAATAGATGTTGTAAAATTAATTATGGCTTCAACTTTGTTTAAGTATCCGGTTTTCCACTTTGAATTTTGTCTTCCCTTAAACAGTTTGTTTATTTCTATGTTAAATTTGTCAGCATCTGGTCTCATCTTCACCTCAAGATCCTCAAGGATCTTATCTTTTTCAGCGTGGGTGGTTTCCTCTTCTTCTGTTAACGATTTTTGTTCCTTATAATTGTTCATTATTACCTCAGACTCCTTCTCGTATGCTTCACAATATATGTCTTTTAGGGTTTGATATTTACTTTCTAGTTCGGTATAATTGTGTCTCTCGATGACTGATTGGAAAGACAATTCAAAATTAGACTCGTTCAAGCATTTCCAAACTAATAATAAACAATTCTCGAGGCTTTTGAAATTTTGGGCACTCCATCCTACCTGACTGACGACTTGTTTATGAATATGCTCTCGAAAATTAACAATCTGTAGGCTGAAGTCCTCATTTGGTACGTCGTTTGGTTGGTCTCCTTTTGTGTTGCATCCGAGTACCTGTATATCCTCTTTACAAGAAAACATCTTTGGGAAGCTAATTGGTGTATGAACATTCAAGTCCTGTAGAGACTCAATTTGTTTACAAGATTCAATGACCGTTGTTGATAGTTTAGAAAAAATATTCTGAAGCATATGTTCGTTTTCCTCATCACACTTTATCTGATTGTAAGCAGCAAAAAGTTTGCAGCCAAGCATACCCCCTCTTTCTTCTGCCAACTTAGAGCCTTTGTAGGCTAATACGACAATTGGTAAAATTTCTTTCAAAGCATTGTCATTTTCACCTTTAACAACTAGGATGACTGCATCTGATGGCAAAATAGAAAGAGTTGCAATTTTATTATCCCGTTTCACACATCCATAAATACCTGTATGCTCTGGTGAGCGGACACCCTCAGAATCAAATACAATAACATAATCATATTCTTTCCTGTTTATTGTCTTTACTAGGGTCATGGTAAGGCCCCTCGTACACTGACCAATACTAGTTGCGAGTTGGATTCCAAACATTGTATTCAGCAATGTTGATTTTCCGCTACTTTGCTCTCCAAGCACAGATAATACGAAAACCTTCTTGTTTGGAAGCAAAGAAGTCAAATTTCTAAAAATAGCAGTAATCCAATCAACGTTTATCATATTTGCATCTCCATCATACAGCTCTAACGTTTCACCAGCTATCAAGCAAGAAGCAGCCATTTGTGGTAAATGTAAAAATTCTCCATTTGTTCCAGATGAATAAAATAATGAGGCTTCTCTCCATAAGTGACGGATCGAAAGAAAAGCACGATTTCGTATTTCTTTCACACTCGATAGTACTTTCTTAGCATATTTTATTTGGTCTTCATATTTGGAGCCCTTGCTATGTACTTGTATAATCTCTGCAAAGTTTTTTGTTTTCTGGATCACATCTTCATTTAGATGAGCAACAATTTTAGAATTTTTTATATTTGTGGCAATGGCATCACTAAGGACTCGAATGTGAAGCAGAATATGGTCAATATTACTCATTTCAAAGCTTTTTAAGAAATATCTAATCAGAGGATCATTTTTAAAATCCAAACTTGAACGAAACCTTTGTTCTTCAGATATTTGTTTCTGCATCTGTTCTAAGTTGTTCATGGCATTTGAAAAATGGAATTCATTTGATTTGTCGTGTAATTCACATTCTCTGGCAAAACTTTTTTGCAACTGCAAGACATCTGACCTATAAGAGTCCAAGCCATCCATAGTTGAAACGGTCAAATACATATGTCGTAAATTATTGATAATATGGCCTAAAGAACCTTCAAAGGGGAAGATTGTATGTAACGAGTGTTCGTGGTGTCCAACCTTGTGAAACACAATTCCTAATTGACGACCTCGTTGTATTTTAACAAAATGATGCAAGGAACCTTCGATAAGGTAAAAGGGGCGGTGAATAGAACTAGCATCTGGTAAGTTAGGGATCCATATTGTAATGAATTGTGGCAAGTAATTTTCGTTGGAATATTTGCTCATAAAATGAGACAGCTTATTTGTTTCAGAGATGAATTCATCCTCAACAACTAAATAATCAATAAAATCAGCCAAGAATTTCCAGTATGGTTCAAAATTACCACGAATATGTATCACAATACAAGAATTCTTTTTTTCTCTCTGTTCATAATTCTCTTTCTTTTTTTCAAGATTCTGGTTTTCACAGCAAACAAAGCCTTGCCCAATCTCTATGCTCGATGTTTCAACATTGTCAAAAGAGGTTTTTAAATTGAAAAGATCCTCCATAATCTTTCCAGTATAACTGTCAAAGCTTTTAACTTGACTTATTATGGCAACTCGTGGAAGCCTTTTGTCTTCTCCGAGGAATATACCCTCTTCTAGTCTTTGGGTGATCCTAAGTAATTCTATTGTGTCTTTACAACATATTGGAATAGCAAATCTTGATTCGAGAAGCAGTCGCAAAACACTCACAGTATCCCTAAGAGAATACATGGTAAGAAGCTTGGGAATATTGTATTGTTTCTTTTTTATTGACGGATTTACTTCAAAGTAAAAGTCTTCCTCGGACTCTGGAGAATCTTCTGATTCCTCTCCAGATGAATTATAATAACTTATTCCCAAACGGTGAAGTAATCTGTAAGAAGCATTAGTCAAATCAGGGGGGCAATCCATGGTGAATGCACTGACTAGATTGCCCTCTTGAAACATCAGCTTGGGTATAGCTGGTGCCTTTTCGGGTAATAGTTGTAATAGGAGACGGTGGAAGTAAACTTTAATAGGAGACACAGAATTAATTTTAATCTTCTCTTCGGCGTTTTCTTGGTCTTGTGCACTATTTAATTCATTCATTTTCTTCTTAAACGAAGACCTGTAATAGAAAATACATCTAATAAAGCTTGAAAACATTCTGGTAGAAAAGTAGGCAATTAAAGATACAATTAGATACAATTAATAATCAAGCTCAACTTTAGACGAACAGAAACTACCACAAACAAAAGTTGGAATAATGCCCCCTATGCCACGTAAATACCAGAATATATCATGTGCTATACTGAAATAAAACATAAACTATTTTGAAAATTGGCTTGAAAAGGCTGCTTGGTGCAGTGTATAGCACTAGTGAATTATATTCTGAAAATCACAAGCCCAACTCCTCCCGTCTAATCAAAAATTTAATTGATAACTACTACATGAGATCATTTTGACTATAACCATTTATGATGAACTGTATCGATCCTTTATGTAATCTCTTACTTGGTTGTTACCTACCACTGCAACTAGGAAAATATATGCAATGGTTTGTTCTTATAATAACCATCTTTTAATATTAATTTGACCTGACTCTATTTTTAGGAGTTATTGGCTATTGTAGTTATTATTAAGGGACTTGATTTTCTCTTATTAGGTTGCTAGCTACCGCTGCAACCCTGATTACATAAACTTCATTAACTGGATGTTTTAATAAAATATTAAATGGCCTAATGGTTAGAAAAGCTGGCTCCCACCCAATTAGTCCAGGTTGGATTCTTGGTAAGAGAAATTTTTGCCTATGATGCTTAATTATCACAGGCAAAAAATCATAACGGGCAGTTTTTACACATTTGTCAATTGGATGTCTTAACGAAACCTATTAATGACTGCTAAATAACATACTCTTGACTAATCATCAATCTGTGAAATTGCTCTTTATTGTAATTAATGTCCTTTAAAATGAGCCATTCAACAGCTCTCTATTATCTTCCAGTGCCAAGCTATCTGTGGAGGAAGAAAAAGAAGAAAAAATGACACATATGCAGAATATCGTAATTCAGGCTATAGTTTCATGCCAATGGATTTTGAATGGACTTAACTTTAGTGACCAAAGCTACGCACGCTCCTCCTCTAGCTCAATCTATTCAAGGCTTCCTTCTTTACACCCTCCCAGGAAGTTCCCACTTCCTTTAAATCTTTCTTTATGTCATCCTACCACCCCAACCTTGAACTACCGGCTTTCTGTTTAGCCCAAGACGGTTGGCCAAAAAGGACAATCTTTGGCAATCTGTCATCCTTTATCCACAGAACATACCATAGCCATCTCAACCTTTCTCTCTAATGAGAAAACGGGATTGAAACACACTTCTCGTACAGTCTACTGTTTGAAATATAGTCAGTCAGCCGGGCAAAACAGAACAATCCGTAGGCAATTTCTCTGGGAAACATCTAGCAAAGCTTTATCTGCTTCCCTCCGTGTTTACTTATCCTTTATCAGGCCGTTATTGGAATATGCATGTTCGGTCTTGCATTCGCAACTTTCAAATGAACTTAGTGACAAAATCGAGTCGGTCCAAAAGCATTCGCTCAGGATCATTTACAAAGAAGGCAAAATTCCATACTCCTTCCTCCTTAAAGCTGCGCCCATTACCACATTAAAAGAAAGGAGGGAAAAAATTTGCCTGCTTTTCGCCAAATCAGTCATTTCCTATCCCCGTACTGAGGACTTACTCCCTGATTTTCACAATCCCATTGGACTCTGACTCCCCCCGTCAGCCTCCTTAGCAATCCCAACTTACTCTTCGTTCCATGCTGTTACAGAAAGGTTTCGCAAAAGTTTTATACCCTTTATTCTGGAACACCTTAATAATAATTCACGATTACGTAATTGCCAAATTCCCCTTTTCCTCTATTGCCGTTTTTATTCTTTTTTTATTTACTGCAATGTTTTTGTAATTTAATTGTTAAGTTTACTGATTTGCCCTTTATCTTTGATGATTTTGCTTTTTTAATTCCTTTTAATTTTAAGTGTTTGACTTAATGTACTGTTTTGAATTTTTTTTTCTTAGCTTTTAGTGACATATAAAGCGAATTCGACTCTATAGAGCTTGTGATAATCTTTTGCAAATAAATATTATCTTATCTTTTCGGAGCGCCCGAGCCACAGAGCCATATATAATCACTGTAGCTTCTAATATTCTAATCTTGGTTTGCAGACTCATCTTCCTATTCTTGCAAACTTTTTTTTAACTGTGAAGAAACACCCTGAGCCTTGGCTATTCTACAATTAACATCTTTACTGCTTTCCCCGTCTTTACTAGTAATTAAATAAAAAAACAAGTTTATTCAACTGAAAGTAAGGAGCGACATTAAAACTTAAAACGAACAGAAATTACTTCGTATATGAAAGGGGCTGCTTCCTCATCAGCGCCCCGCTCTTTACGCTAAAGTTTGACTCTTTCTCTCAACTCTTCTTTTTAAAACAGTAAAAAACTTTAGCGTAAACAGCGGGGCGTTGATGAGGAAGCAGCCCCTTTCATATATGAAGTAATTTCTGTTCGTTTTAATGTCCCTCCTTACTTTCAGTTGAAAAAACTTGTTTTTTTATTTAATTTCTGAACGTTTTTGAATCAATGCATGTTTTGATTTTGGCTCTCCGCAGAGAAATAATTAAAACGAAATTTGTATTTTTTTTTTTTTGGGCTAAATGGCTTTCTCATAATTTTGATCGAATGATTTTGAGAAAAAAAGAGCGGGGGAGGAAGCCTAGTTGCCCTCTAATTTTTTGGTTAATAAAAAAGGCAACTAGAATTTTTAATTTTTTACGAATCTTTTTATTAGTAAAAGATATACGTAACTTATAAACTAGCTTACGTAAAGAATTTTTTATTCTCATGTTTTTATTACACATATGAGAGGGTTCGCCCCCTCGTCAGTACCTCTCTCTTTACTCTAAATCTTAAATTTTGGCCCAATTCATTAAGAATGACCCCTGAATCACAAAAGCCGTAGAATAAATAGTTGACATTACTAAAAATACTTTAGCGTAAAGAGCGAGGTATTAGGAGGAGGTGAGCCCCTCATATGGGTAATAATTTCTGTTCGTTTTAAGTTTTAATGCTGCTCCTTACTTCCAGCTGAAAAAAACTTTTTCATATTTATTTTTTCATTGTTTTTTTTAAATAATGCTAGTAAATCCTGCGCTCCCTTCATGGAAATTTTCTTCCCCCATGACAAATTACTCGATGGAAAGCTCCCCCAGTATATCCCCCTCTTTTAACCCTCCCCCCAACCAAAAAATCCTCCTGAAAACACCTGTACACTTCCCAATAACCATTACTATATGTAAGCACTGGTCAAAGTTTGTAACTTGTAGCCCCTCCCACGGGGACTGTGGAGGAGTAAGTCGTCCCCAAAGACATAATTATAAGGTTTTTCGACTACGCTGTATAAAATGGCTATCTCAGAATTTTGATCCGTTGACTTTGGGAAAATAATTAGCGTGGGAGGGGGACTAGGTGCCCTCCAATTTTTTTGGTCACTTAAAAAGGGCACTAGAACATTTCATTTCCGTTAGAATGAGCCATCTCGCAACATTCTAGGACAACTGGGTCGATACGATCACCCCTGGGAAAAAGAAAACAAAAAAAAAAAAAAAACAAATAAACACGCATCCGTGATCTGCCTTCTGGCAAAAAATACAAAATTCCACATTTTTGTAGATAGGAGCTTGAAACCTCTACAGTAGGGTTCTCTGATACGCTGAATCTGATGGTGTAATTTTCGTTAAGATTCTATGACTTTTAGGGGGTGTATCCCCCTATTTTCTAAAATCATACACATTTTCTCAGGCTCGTAACTTTTGGTGCGTAAGACTAAACTTGATAAAACTTATATATTTAAAATCAGCATTAAAATGCGATTCTTTTGATGTAGCTATTGGTATCAAAATTCCATTTTTTAGAGTTTTGGTTTCTATTGAGCCGGGTCGCTCCTTACTACAGTTCGTTACCACGAACTGTTTGATACTGTCAATGCGACAGAATTCGTCCACCTGATCAATCTTTTTGTTGCCCAATGCCACCTTTTCATCTTTAATTATTCCTAGCCTTAGTGACTTAGTCTTCTTGGCATTTATTCTAGCACCCTGAACTTGCAAAACCTCTAAAAGTATTTTGCTACCACTTTCATCTAGGATGCTTAAATCATCAGCATAATCCAGGAGAGTTTATCCTTCCTATTTGATTCCGTAGTCTCCCATGGCCTTTCCTGCGCTTCGTAAGACAAAATATATCAAAATGATCCATATAAAGGGGGATTGAACACGACCCCGCTTATCTCCTGATTTAATGCGGATCCAGCTTTTAACTCATTTCCTACCTTAACCACAGCAGTGTTATTCTACTAATCAGTAGCACTAATCATGGACAAGCACTAATTCTACTACTACATAGCACTAATCACTTTACATAGCATTTCAAGATCCCATCATTATCTTCTGAAAGTCTTGATGTTATTTTTCATCTGTTCCTGATATGTTTGACCATCTGAATACATATAGTGGATTTTGATTCAGCTAAATATCCTCCTCAGAATATTCTGAAAGTTTCATTGTAATACCTTAGACCTTCCTAAGACATTACAAATACGCCCCCTTTGACAACCTGGATGCACAAAGTTTCTTTGATTTAGTTAGTTCATCATCTTCTTCAATATGTCCAAGAATATTCAAATTAATTAGCCTGTCAATCCCGTAGATATCGCAGGTACACTCTTTGATAACCTTGGCCATTATTTTTTACTGAATTAAAAATACCTAACAAAACGGCATGAAAATTCCACAGTAATACTCTTGGCTTTTCCTAAGACTTTGCACAGACACATTTTGACAATCTTCATCCCCATAGTATCTTTTGATTTAGTTTTATATACTCTTTAACTTTCTTTGAATGTTGCAACTGATTATCTCTATCTGTTGCTGGGATATTTAATCCATGTGGTATTTTGAAAGCCTGGATGCACTTAAGACTCTCTTGATTTATTTCATTTTTGTTTTAATAGTAATAGAAATAGAAGCGACATAGAGCAGCAGTAGCAGTCAAAGTTTCACTTGCCGTATTAGTAGCAGTAATCGTAGTCTTAAGTAGTTGAAGTCGCACTCCCAATTAGTAGTTGTAGTCATAAGATGACAAAGTCACTAGTAATTACATTCCCAGTTGCAGTCACAAGTAGTTACATTCACAGTCGCAAGTAGTTGGGGTTGTTAGTAGTTAAAGTTACAGCTAGCAGCACTCACAAGTTGTTGCAATCGCAAAACCTTGCAAATCACATGTGGTCACAGTCACAGGTAGTAACAGCCACAAGTGGGTGCAGTCATAGTTAGAATCAGTCAGATATACAGTTAAAATTAGTTGCAATTGCTAGAAGTCACAGTCCAAAGTAGTCGGAATTGCAAGTACCTCAAATCATAATCGCAAGTAGTAGAACTCGCAGCATGTAGATGCAGTCGTAGCAGCTAAAATCGCAAGAAGTTAAACTTGTATTCACCAATAGACACGGTCGGAAGTAGCCTAAATGCAGTCGTTAAGTAGTCTTAGTCTTTAGCTGTCTCAGGTGCTATTTTCACGGTCATTTTTTGTCACAGTGGTTTCCATCCATAGTAAAAAGTCGTTTTAATCGCAGTTGCAAGCACTTGCATTCAGAGACACAGTCGCATGTAGTCGTTCTTGTATAAGATTGCCACCTGCTGTACTATTGATACTTTTCTTTGTGGCTTAGTCCAAAATCTGATAACAAGTGATTATTCCTAAAATTAGGATAATGGTAGCGTGGGCCCTAACTTTTTCGAAGACTTGGTGAGAACTCAACGCTTGATAACTTTCGGCTTTCCGTTATTTATAAATTTATAGTAGATTATATTGGAGAAGCTTATTTCCAGATCATAAAATAGAATTCTTGTGCCTGTCAATGTTTGTCGAAGTACTCCTTTCGTTTCGTTGTACACAGCTCGGTTAAGTTGTTCATCGAGAAAACAACATATAAATTAGTTGGAAACAATAAAATAATTGGGTTGTTTAGTGGGATTTGGGCCAATAGCGAATTCTTTTTCTTTTTATTTGTGCAAGACTCTCACTCTGAATTACAGACATGGTGATTTTAAAATAGGTTTTTACATATTAGAGACTTTTAAGAGTTCGGAAACTCTGGAACAATCCATTTCTTCAGTTCCTGTAATGATTCTACCGCCCCCAGAGTGATGTCTGGTGGCACCAGTACCAGGCAGAGTGGCAACAACGCCACTAATGGCTTCCACTAGTGTGAGGTATTGTAGCCGAATGGTACACAGTCTCTTCTAAACTATTTTTCTTTCAATATTTGTTAGGCTATTGGGCTGCCAGGGTCCTTCCCGACGCACTACGACTCCAGTCCTCCGGCACTGTGGTGCCACTGACAACTCTAACGCACCACGAGTTATATGTGTTCGGCCCTTACTGATTCACGACAACCAGCAGGGATCTGAAAAGTGTACTTCCTGTGGTATGTAGTGCTACCCTAATTGACCCACAATGCCACTCAAAGAGCCAAAGGCATCGAGCTGAAAAATGGTTTATAAGCTCTCCTTTCTCCCAGGAAAGATATCTTTAATAACACAGGACTTTCCCTGTTATCAAACGCTGCTCAATCAAGTAACCTGACTCGATTCTAGGCTAAATGCCAAGCTGGAACAAAGTAAACTCAATGTCCATAACAAAGAGTATGGGTAACTGAAACCATCAGATACCTATACTCATTGGTTTATTATAGGACTAACTAAGATTCGACTCAAAAATTGTCGGAACACTTCGCAAGGTGCCTGCGCGGAGAGGTAAGCATAGCTCTAACCAAAGACGGATGAATAACCTTTTCAAATTCAAGTAGATAATTTACCCATGGCCTTTGGCAAGCCAAATTTTATCTAAAGTAAAACAGTTCAAAATAGGGATGATACCTTTTTATTGACAGTGAATAGATATAAAATTATTTAACTGGATATTTCGAACACATATACAGTGTTCATCATCAGCAGTAAAAGCAATTGTTGCGAGTAACAAGTCAGCAACAAGTGCTCTGAGTAATTGGCTAGTGTCATTGTGTAAACCACTCATTTCTACACAAATTTCTTACATTAAGAATTCGTCAGAACTTGTAAAAAAACTAAAAGATGTTGAGATTTCTTCAAATCCTATAATTTCAAGTTTCGACATAGTGTCAATGTATACGAGCATTGATGCAAAAGCCACAGAAATTCTTCTTGAGAGAAAGATACTAAGAAATCTGGACTTAATTAGTGGTGAAACAGTTTCGGAAGTCGGTGTAATTATGAATTTAGTTAAGTTGTGCAACATGTTCTCTTATTTTTTTTCAATTCAGAGGGTTTTTTTTCGAACAAATTTTATCTGCATGAGTCATCGGCCACCTGTATTTTTTCAGACAATAACTAGGTCCAGGTTTGACGTATTGAAAAATAAAATTATGTTTACAAAAAAGACATTAATCAAACCGTTTGTAGTAACAAACTGTAAGTAAGGAGCAACCCGGTTAAATAGCAACCGAAACTCTAAAAAACGGAATTTTGAAACCAATAGATGCATCAAAGAATTAGAGTTTTATGCTGATTCCAAATATATAAGTTTCATTAAAATTAATTTCATTCTGCGAGTCTGAGAAAACATGTCTGATTTTTGGAAAAAGGGAAAACACCCTCTAAGAGTTATAGAATCTTAATAAAACTACAGTATCAGATTCAGCGTATCAGAGAACCGTACTGTTGAGGTTTCAGGCACCCATCTAAAAATTTGGAATTTTGTATTTTTTGCCAGAAGAGCGATTACGGATGCGTGCTTTTTGTTTTATTTTTTCTCAGGAGTGATTTTATCGACCCAGTAATCCTAGAATATCGTGACAGGGCTCATTCAAACGAAAATTAAAAGTTCTAATGTCTTTTTTAAGCGACTAAAAAATTGGAGGACAGCTAGGTCCCCTCCCACGCCCTTTCTTCTCAAAATCAATGATCACAATATCGAGATACCCAATTCGTTCAGCATAGTTGAAAGGCCAAATAACTAGGCCTTTAGAAATATAATGACCCTCTCACAGCCTCTTGGCAAAGGCCTTTAAGTGGCAAAATTTGCCCATTGCTTTCGTATTGTATTTGTTATTGGGATGTTTGCATATATTTTTTGGGAAAGGGGGACTATCTACAAGGGGGATTATCTAATGGCAGGGTTTTTCGCAGGAATAATTTTCCATGGATTTTTCAAGGGGATAGTTTTCCATGGAAAAAGTAGTTTTCAGGGGGTGAATTTTTCAAGGGAAATTTTACACTGGGGGAAATTGCCTAAATTCCTATACGAAATTCTTTTTATATTTTGCTGTCTCATTACCTGAAGATGTTAAGAGTAATTGTCTGGGGTATATTTTCACAATGATTTATCTAGAGAATAAGTCTTTGGGCAAGAGAGGAGTTTTTTTTTCCATGGAGAAGTAGCTAGATTTCCTGGAATTATTTAGAAAACGACCAAAAATTGAATAAAAAAGCAAGTTTTTTCAACTGAATATAAGGAGCAAACGTTAAAACTTAAGGCGAACAGAAATTATTACGCATATGAGGGGGCCATTCCTCCAAAAATACCTCACCCTTTACGCTAAAGTTTGAGTTCTGTCGTAATTCTTTAAGAACGACTCCTGAAATGCTAAGTTTGTTTAATGAGAATAATGAGAGGCTTTCTTTGAAGTATTAAAAAAACTTTAGCGTGAAGAGCAAAGTGCTTTAGTGGAGCTACCCCCTTCATGTGCGTAATAATCCCCCCGTGTAAATACCCCTGAAGGAAATCCCCGCAAAAGTAACAAATCTGTATATTTCTCAGTAACAAATACTTAATATGAAATGCGGGCAAATTTCGTAGCCTACAACCCTTTTGTTAGGGACTATGGAGGATCATGTCCTCCTCAAGGGAATAATTAATGGAGTTTTCAACTATTTTGAATGAATACTGCTGTTTCAGAATTTTTATCGAACGTCTTCAGGAAAAGGGGCGTGGGAGGGGTGGTAGTTGCCCACCAATCGTTTTGGTCAGTTAAAAAGACACTAGAAGTTTTGAGTTGCGTTCGAAAGAGCCCTCTCAGCACCTTCTAAGACTTTTGGTTTGATACCACTGCTCAGAAAAAAATGCAAAATGTAAACAAACAAACGAAAAAACAAATAAACACGCATCCGTAATCCGTGATTTCGAAAAAAAACTTCAGTATTCTTTGAGATAGGAGATTGAAACAGATTCAAAAAGGGTTTTCTGATGGTTTCGAAACTGACGGTTTGGTTTGCATTTAGATGGTTTGAATTGTTGGGGTTTCGCCCCAACTTTTGCAAAAATCAGTAACTTTTTCCTGGCTCGCAGCATTTCATTGGTAACATTATTTTTAATAAATTTGGCTCATTCGGGTTCACCTCAAATGTCAACTCTTTGGTGTGTCTGTTGTAACCAAATTTCTAATTAAATAATTAAGTGAATTTCTGTTATTAATTGTTATCAAAGAGTTAATTGTTGTAACCAAATTTTGTTTTTTTAGAATGTCGGTTTTTTTTTTTTACCGATTCACTCCTTACTTACACTTCGTTACCACAAAGTTGAAAATTGAAACTGAAATTGAACATTCAAACCGTCATGCCCCTACTATGAAAACCAGTTTGAATCTTCATATTCAGCACATAGATTTATAATTTGAACATGTATGGTTCAGCAACAGGTGTGGAGCAATAAAAGCAAATAGAGGTGGGAAGGTGGTTAAAATAGAGTCCTTGGTTCAAACCAAAGAGCATGGGAAACTGTAAGAGCGGAAACTTCGGAGATTTAACATAGAAAGATAGGAGATGAAAACTACTAGCGCCAGACACAGTGTTGTGGCTGGCGAAATCATTAAAATCTCTTTAAATAAGTAGAAAAAAATTCAAGTGGAACTGGATAATTGGTAAAGCTGTAACCAAATAGTACTGAAAACTTATAGTTTCCCATATTCTTTGGGTCGGATCTGTATACTTATATCACTTAAAGGTAAAGTCTCTGTGCAAGTCTTAAAAATCAAGTATTTCACTGTTTAGGGTAGGCTGAGCTATTGTTTAAAAGACATATATAAGGCCTTGCCTATTTATCTATGATGGCTAAGGGTTATGCCTAATTGCCTTGTTAACATAATTGGGCGTAGTACATATTACTAGGCCTAATTATTATTAGACCTAGATTTGTTGAGGGGAAATCATGGCTAATTAATTGGACTTAAAAAATGTCAAATTTTACCAGACTATGGATGGCGTTGATTATTTTTTTGCATTAGCGTCAGTTTCTACTCTTATGAGTTACCAATACTCTTTAGTTCACAACTTTGACTTTTTGTCTGCCAAACGGGACAACAGTTAAAAGTTAAGGATAGCAATCCGATATAGACAAATTCGTTATCTATAGTTCTCCAAAAATACTAAGGATAATATAGGACATGGACCAGATATGTAACAAAATTGCAAATGCTTTTCAAGAGTGTTTAAGAGAGATGATAATTAAAACCCACTTTTAACACCCTATTTTAGCAAAAACTTATTTTGACTCCTTTCTTTGCCTTTGTTGGATTAATATCTTCACATAAGTTAAGAAGGTTTATTTTTTATAAGGTTTACTGTGTATATTTTAAAACCTAGAAACGAACAAAATTAAGTTTGGAAATACGCGTTTTATTTTTAAAAATTCTACAAGTGAAGGGAAATGTCCCAAGCCAATTTATTCGAGATAGTTTTTCAACAATGTGCTGCAAAAAATTAAAAAAACAACGTAAAATAAGTTTGAATTTATTAGCTCATCTGAGGCCCAACTGAAATTTTGTAGCTTAGATAATATAGAGGATTTGTAGCTTCGGTATACTTTGTCTAGGCTAACCACCGTGTACTATCATTGGTTTAATGCCTGTGACCTCTCCCCTCTAAGTAACAAATCTGTATATTTCTCAGTAACAAGTACTAAATATAATTTTTTTTTACAAGGTTTATTGTGTATATTTTAAAACCTAGAAACGAACAAAATTAATTTCAGAAATAAGGGTTTTATTTTTAAGAATTCTACAAGTAAAGGGAAATGTCCCAAGCCAATTTATTCCAGATAGTTTGTCAAGAATGTATTACAAAAACGGCGAAGCTCCAAGTTTAAAGTTTCAAGGGTAAAGTTCATTTTGTACAATCACCGGAAAAACTTTTTTTTTACTTAAATAATTTATAAGATGGTATACACCTTCGGATTCCTTATCTAACTTCAAACAAATTTGATTTTAAAATTTTCATAAGCTTCTAATATCCACAAATTTTACATTTCATTTAGTTTTCAATTCAATTAATAATAACGCAACCATGGATTTTTGTGCTTTAGGGCAAAACAAGTGGCACCTTTGTATTTTTCATCCTTCAAAGCTATCATCTGTGTTTTTTACTTTGAAAGTGATTAAAGTGACCTACCTTTTAGTGATTCAATAACAACTTATAACGGTTATAAACTGGTAATACAATAAAAAGATTTTTGTTGCAACCTAACGGATTCCATACTTCTTTGTAACTATTGATCATAGAAGTAAGGCTGAAAAACTGAACGAGTACTATCTTATCAAACAGACAGAAAAAAAACACAAACAGAATGAAACAAGATTCATAGAACTAAGACTGCTTCTACAAATATTCAACGAGTTATTTAGGTCATCATTAGATAAATAAATATTTGACTTAAGAGAGAAGCATTATTCCTTGACAGAATTTAAAACTGAGTAGAACTAAACAAAAACCACGAACTAATTTTTACCAAGCAAGGAGTTGGTACTCATATGCAACATTCTATTTAGCAAATAATACATTGTTGCCACCCCTAAGCCGAAATTTCACGGCGATGGTGCCTACTTTGAAATTTTCGGGAAAATCAATTGGATTATTGCAAAATAGGTAATTGCTTGATTAGCTACTAAAAAAAATATGATAAGCTTTTTCAATTTTTTTCTTGGTTTCCATCGTTTACTTGACGGTACTAAGAAAATATTGGGGGGATTATTACATTTATGAGGCCCATAGTCACTACAACTTTCCTCCTTTAATGATATAAGATGCTATCGGACTGCTATCGGAACGCTTGAATATAAATACTATAGTTTTTGAAATACTCATAGGCATAGGCATAATATGACTCATAGGCATAAAAAATCATAGGCATAATATGAGGGGTGGAGAGAATCTGAACTCACCACTTGTGTTCTCTCCCATGTCTATGTTAATATGGAATGCACTATGTTGTGTAATAAATTAGGAAATTGTGTATGGACATGGTGTGCAATTCATTCCACAGTATGAGCATGTCATTAGCTTGTTACTCCTGTTTGTATTTTTTAAATTATAAGGCCTATTATATTTAGTATTTTTAATGCTTTTTTTAATGCACACAATATTCGACTGTTTGGTTTTGGAAAATTTTAGCCTGTTCTTGAGTAGAGATATATTTTCAAAAAAAACTGATTTCATAATTCAGACTTGATCTAGCTTCTTCCTGATGCGGTCGGTTACAAAAGAATTGGCAACGCTAACTGTAAAAGCTAGGCGTGTCACAAGGTTTCAAGTCCCAAATTTTGAGGTTTCATACTCCCTTTATTGAGAATAAATAAAGCATCACAAGGTTTAAGTCCCCGACCTTTTAAGTGTAAATACCAACTTTCCCGAGGATAAGCAAAGGGTGGCAAGATTTTGAGCCACGACATCTCCAAGAATTAGCACCTGCTTTACTGAAGAATATTAAAGTATCAAAAAGTTTTAAGCCACAGCTTTTTTGAGAGTCAGCACCATCTTTACTAAGGATACGTCTAAGATCTTTAGCTGGTCATTTACACGATCTCACAGAGCAGCATTATTTACAGAATTCTTCTATATTGGTCAGCCATGCAAACGGTAATTTTTAATGGGGTGGGAATTACTCACGATATGGAGTTGCTAGTCCAGTGTTCGAAGTGCAGAAAAGAAACAAAAGATATTGGAGGCAGATTATTAGTGAAATCTTTGAAATTGTCCTTCCTTGATAATGTGTCTGGTCTTACATGTAATTACCCTTCTTGTATCTTTTTCTTTTTTTCCCTTTCAGTTCTTCTTTGTTTTGGTTTTGTTTGTACTTGCCAGAATTTATTTGTTTCTTTCCCTTTTCTTTCTTTATATTATATTTATACATTAATAATAATTTACATAATCGTGACATGGAATACCAAGTCTGTAAAAAAAAAGGAAACCTGAGGATAGCAGCCTATTTGTGATCTCTACTGTGTGTTTGTGTGTGTGAATTTACGGTTTTCTTTGTGTTGTTTTTGTCTCTATCTCTCTCTCTTTATGCTTGTGTGACTGAGCATCTCTTTGTAAGTCTCTGTGTCTGCCTTTGTGTTTTTGTGTCTGACTCTGTGTGTTTGTGCGTTTGAGTCTGACTTTGTGTTTTTATGTTTGTTTTTGTCTCTCTCCCACCGTGCCTGTGTGACTAAGCGTCTGTTTGCATTTTTGCCTGTCTTTGTGTTTTCGTGTGTCTGACTGTGAGTTTTTGTATCTGACTTTGCGTTTATGTCTGCGTGTTTTGTCTCTCTCCCACCGTTGCCTGTATGACTGAGTGTCTGATTGCTAGTTTCGGTGTCTGTCTTTGAGTTTTATTGTGTCTGATTGTATGTTTATGTGTTTGTGTCTGATTTTGTGTGTTTTTTTGTGTCCCTCCCAGCGTGACTTTGCCACTGAGTGTCTGTTTGCGGGTTTCTGCGTCTGTCTTTGTGTTTTTGTGTGCCTGACTATGTGTTTGCATTTGTTTGCATAGTGCCTGACTATGTGTTTGCATCTGTTTGCATTTCTCCGTGTCTGTCTTTGTATTTTATGTGTCTGACTCTGTGTGTTTGTGTTATGTTTTTTTGTGTTTTTATGTCTTTTCCCACCGTACCTGTGTAATGGAGCGTCTGTTTGCATGTCTCTGTAGCTGTCTTTTTGTTTTTTGTGTCTGACTCTGTGTGTTTAAGTGTTTATGTGTATTACTTTGTGTTTTTGTCTCTCTCTCACCATGCTTGTGTTTCTGAGTGTACGTTTGCAGGTTTTTGTGTCTCTTTTTGTGTTTGATTCTGTGTGTTTTACGGTCAAATGTTCATGTGTCTGACTTGTGTGTCTGCTTTTGTGTGTGTTTTTGTATCTCTCTCTCTCTCTCACGTTGCCTGGGAGACTGATCATCTGCTTGTATATCTCTGTGTCTGTATCTGTGTTTTTGTGTGTCTGACTGTGTGTTGGTGTGTTTGACTTTGTGTTTTTGTAAATGTGTTTTTATCTCTCTCCCACTGTGCTTGTGTGACTTAGTGCCTGTTTGCACGTCTATGTGTCTGTCTTTGGTTTTCGCGTTTCGATTCTGTGTGTTTGTGTGTCTCTTTTTGTGTTTTTATGTGTATTTTTGTCTCTCTCTCCTACCGTGCCTTTGTTATTGAGCGTCTATTTGTATGTCTCTGTTTCTGTCTTCGCGTTTCAATTCTATTTGTTTGTATGTTTGACTTTGTGTTCTTATGCGTGTTCTTTCTATCTCCCACCGTGCCCATGTGATTAGCTTCTACTTCCATGTCACTTTGTGTTTGTCTAGCTGTAGGTGCTTATGTGTCTGACTTCGAGTTTTATGTGTGTTTTTGTCTCTCTCCCACCGTGCTTGTGTGACTGAGTGTGTGTTCGGCTGTCTCTGTGTCTGTTTTTGTGTTTTTATCTGTCTGACTGTGAGTGGTTTTTTATCTCTCTATCTCTCAGCGGGCTTGTGTGACTGACCTTCTATTTGCATGTTTCTGTGTCTCTCTGTGTTTTTCGTTTGTCGAACCCTGTGATTTTGTCTGTCTGACTATGTATTTTAGTGTGTGTTTTGTCTCTCTCCCACTGTGCCTATGTGACTGAACGTTTATTTGAATATCTCTATGTCTGTCTGTGGTTTTTTTGTCTAGCTCTGTGTATTTGTGTGTCTGACTTTGTGTTTTTGTCTTTCTCCCACCGTGTCTGTGAAATGGAGTGTCTTTTTGCAGGTCTCTGTGTCATTCTTTGTATTTTTGTGTGTCTGACTTTATTTTTGTATCTGACTTTGTGTTTATGTGTTTTCATCTCTCTTCCTAACCATGAGTGTATATTTGAGCGATGGTTTGCATTGTCTTTGCGTTTTTGTGTGTCTGACTCTGTGAATTTGTGTTTCTAACTTTGTATTTTTGTGTTTGTGTTTTTGCTTCTCTCCCACCTTGCCTGTCTGACTGAGTGCTTGTTTGCATGTCTCTGTGTCTGTCTTTGTCCTTTTTATGACTGACTGTGTGTTTGTGCGTTTCTGTGTCTGACTTTGTGTTTTTGTGGGTGTTTTTCTTGTCTCTCTCACCATGCTTTGTGACTGGGCGTCTATTTGCACGACTCTGTGTCTGTCTTTTTGCTTTTTTGTGTCTGACTGTGTGTTTTATTTGTTTTGTATATATATATATATATATATATATATATATATATATATTTATATATATATATATATATATATATATATGTATGTATAAATATATATACGTATATATATATATATATATATATATATATATATATATATATAAGGTTGGGATAGGGATCCTGATTTTCAGGTTAAAGACGGCACAAAAGAAGATGTCATAGAAGGCTAAGCTGACGAAGAGCCTGTCAAACTAGTTTTCAGATATACAGGAAACAAAGATCTCTAGAATGTTAGATGAACATGAAGATCCTCTTGCAAGGCAGTAGGAGAAACCTGCGGGTGTATTTATTGGTAGAGACCGCAGAACAAAATGGTTTGACGGCCAATTTAATTTACTCATCTTTCCAATGTAATATTGAAATTGCCTGATATCTGATATCCACTAAGCGTAGGACCAAAATTAAATGACCAAAGTAATTTTGAAGCATACGAACGAAAAGGACTGAGCTGCGTCAAGCCCAGTCCAAGATCAGTCAATTCGAAAAGAGCTGGATTATAAAGCCTGTAGACCATATCAAGATAGGAGCCTTTATTGTTCTGCTTTGATTAGATGGAGTGTTTAAAGTGCTCATAGGCTGTTCTAGATGGGGCAGGAACATCACCACAGACAAAATGCTCTTCGAGTTGGTTGACGAACTGAACAGATAGAATATTATCTACGCTAGAACTCTTAGGAAGTACAAGCGCAAGCTTCAGCAATGTTTCTTTCACCCAGGGATTGTGAGCCTGGTTCCTCAATCTTCAGTTTTGCTCAGAAGAAGACTTATTGTATGGTGTACGATTAAGAAGAGCAATACAGTAGCTCTGATCTCTTTAATGTAAAACATAAACACGATACATACAAGCTCAGAAAAGCCGGAGAAAGTCGAGTTTTATAACGCAAATAAATCTGGTGTCAACAGTTTAGAAGAGAAATGTGCCGACTACACTACCAGCCATCACTGTCAGCACCGGCCATTTGCAATCTTCTCTTAAATGTTGGATATTGCAGGTGTAAACACTGGAGTACTTGTCAACACAACAAAAAATTCAAGAAAAAAGGACTCAGTACCGACAGATCCTCTCGCAGTTGGGACTTCCCTTATAAGCGTAAATTGATGGTTAAAAGTTCCATTAAATACAGTCCTTAACTTCAAAAGTTATTGTCCAATATTGTTTGAATGAAGTTCACTGGTAGTTCAGATACTGAAGTTTTACCTTCTGGCCACAAAAATTAGTGTTGGAGTCTCTGTCTTTATTCAACTAACTGGAACACGACCATGTATTGCAGCATCTGCTTTCTTGACACTGGGATCAGGTTGGCAGGTTATTTAAGTCAATTAAGTCAAACTTCAATCCATTTCATATTCTTTAACCACATAAGGACAAAATACTGATATTTATTAATCTACGTTTTGATGGCACATCCCCTATATTGCTGATACACTTGAAGCCAATAATAGCTTGAAATTTTCTTTTCAAAGTAGAAATTACACCAAAATTTTAAATTTGCCAAAATTGCTGAATTATTCCTATTTAAATTACCAACTACAATTTTTTTTTATATCCCCCCAAATATAGAAACAATCCTCCGTACATTTCTGTTTAAAAACTAAATTAAAAAACTTTTTTTCACAAAAAGGTTTTTCAAAGAGAAGTAAAGAGCTCCATTAAAACAAAAATGAGCAAAACTAAAGTCAAATAATCTTCCAAGCGTAATACTACCAGAGATATTATCAATAAATAAATGAAACCCAAAACAAATTAAAATTACAACAAATAACCGAGTCAAAGTGAAAACGGGCAGAAATTAAAATGAGAAAGGTTGACAACCCCCATGCCTTCTCAAGGCCAGAACATAGTCTGCACTTTACTAAAAAACAAAAAAAAATGAACGTAGATCGTCAGTTTAATATACATATACTAGCATTTATTCCTTAAGGTCTTAATGATTTTTTTTTTATCTATTATTGTTTTAAAAAAGGCAAAAAATTCAAAACTTATTTTTTTTTTCAGTAAAGTACAAATTTTTTTGTCCTGTGGTGGCGCAGTGGATTTGACCTTAGCTTGGTACAGGAATACACTGCAGGGCCGACGCAGGGACCATAGTAGTTAATTCTTAAATAAATAAAGTACAAATTTTTCAGTAAAATACTATGGTTAATCAACAACAAAACTGAAATAATGCTTTTATGCTTACGAGGGCACTGGAAGAGCACAATAGCCAATCTTATTTGAAAGCAAGTCAATAATAGCTAGAAAAATTTTATTTTTTTCAAAATAAAAATTGCTTATATTGATATCCTTTACTTCTTTTTCCTGGGTTTAGTTACAGCTCCTTCAGCTCCCTTCACATATTTTTTCTGCAATTTATATTCATCTGCAAGAAAATAAAATTTACTCTAAAGTAGTCCTGCAAAGATAAAATAATATTTGTGTCACATTTACTGTAGTTATTTATTTTTAAAGGAAAACTCCAGAGAGCCGAGGCTTTGTGGCAAAATAATAGAAAAAAAGTCTAAAAATAAAGTAAATTGCTGCTAGTTTTTTTTTGAAAAATATACTATTTTCAAAAAATATACTTTAGAAAATATTTTAGAAACATTTTTTTTATCAGAACTCTACTGTTAAAATACGAATATAAAAAGTAAAATTGGGAGAACTGGGCTGAAATTATCAACAGACACATGTTATTTATTACAATTTGACATTATCTAACAAAACTGTTTATGTGAGGATTGCGAATTTCTGAGCTTGCTGGTCGCAAATCTAAGGCTAATTTCGAGATTTGGACGTCCAAAATCAATGAGCGTCAAGAAGACTACTGATTTCACAATAAGTTAAACACAATTCCACGTATTTTCAACTTAACACTAAATAGCTAGCAGTCGATAGCGTGTGACCAATGAAAATAAAATGTCTTATTGCACACGTAGAACTACTATACCTAACTGTTCAGATCAATATCTCAGACCTTTTTCTCGAGCTATTTTCTCTTATTTTTTCCTTTTCAGCAAGTTTCATCAGCAGATTATCTCATAAGTTATTTGATAGATCGAGGGGTGCGACAAATGCGAGGATAAAGTATCAATTGGTCATGGATTGTACACCAAATTTTCCTGGAATCAAATCACTAGAAAAATCATAAAATACGTTCAGGCAAAAAAAAAATGGTAGCTACGTCTCTCTTTGCGAAAAATAAGTCATGTAATAGTTTTCAATCTGAATGATTGCGGAGCCCAACGTCGGCTTCTTGTCTCCTCCCACATATTCTCCGTCGCCTCAACTTTCCATATTCAAATATTTTGTATTAATTTCAGTTCATGATTATACAGAGATCATTCAGAGAATGGTTCTAAGTGATTAAAGTTTAATGATTCAAAATCAATTAAACCGTTGTAATAGTGTTATAAATCTAAACACACTAAGTATCTATTACATTAGCATTGGATTTTCTCATTAATCAGTAGGCCTATATACTGGTTTCTGACCTTTCAAACAGTTCGTGGAGATGAACTGTAGTAGGGAGCGACCAGGCTCGATAGTAACTGAAACTCTAAAACAGGAATTTTTATACCAACAGTTACATCAAAAGAATCTTATTTTATGTTGATTTTAAATATATAAGTTTCATCAAGTTTAGTCGTATCCATCAAAAGTTACGAGCCTGAGAAAATTTGCCTTATTCTACAAAATAGGGGAAAACACCCCCTGAAAGTCATAGAATCTTAGCGAAAATCACACCATCAGATTCAACGTATCAGAGAACCTCAAGTTTTAAATCTACAAAAATGTGGAATTTTATATTTTTTGCCAGAAGACAGAGCAAGAATGCTTTTTTTTCCAGGGGTGATCAAATTTAGCCATTGGTCCTAGAATGTCGCGAAAGGGCTCATTCTAACTAAACTTAAAAGTTCTAGTGCCCTTTTTGAGTGACCAAAAAATTGGAGGGCCACTATGCCCCCTCCCACGCTCATTTTTTCACAAAGTCGCCGGATCAAAATTTTTACATAGCCATTTTGTTCAACATAGCCAAAAAACCGAATAACTATGTCTTTTGGGACGACTTAATCCCCCACAGTCCCCGGGGGAGGGGCTGCAAGTTACAAACTTTAACCATTGTTTACATATAGTAATAGTTACTGGGAAATGTACAGACATTTTCAGGGACACTTATCACGTTGGAGGTGTTGGGTGGGTCAGGGCTTTGCGTAGGAGGATCTTTCCATGAGGATTTTATCATGAGGGAAGAGAATTTTCATGAAGGGGGCACAGAATTTTCTTGCATTATTAAAAAAAACAATGAGAAAATAAGTAAAAAAAAGTTGTTTTAACTGGAAGTAAGGAGCAGCATTAAAATTTAAAAAGAACAGATATTATTGCGTATATAAGGGCGTTCGTCTCCTCCTCAATACCTCGCTCTTTACGCTAAAGTATTTTTAGTCATTTCAACTATTTATTCTAAAGCCTTTGTGATTCAGGGGTCATTCTTAAAGAATGGGGACAAAATTCAAGCTTTAGTGTAAAGAGTGAGGTATTGAGGAGGGGGCGAACCCTCCCCATATACGGAATAAAAATATACAAATATAGAAGTTCGTTACGAAAGTGAATTCGTAAGTTACGTATAATTATTACTAATAAAAACTTCCGTAAAAAAACGAAAAGTTCTAGTTGCGTTTTTAAGTAATTGAAAATTGGAGGGCAACTAGGCCTCCTCCCCCATCCCCTTTTTATCAAAATCGTCCGATCAAAACTATGAGAAAGCCATTTAGCAAAAAAAAAAAAAAAAAAACAAATTTCGTTTTAATTTGTCATGTGTGGAGAGCCAAAATCAAACATGCATTAATTCAAAAACGTTCAGAAATTAAATAAAAAAAAAACAATTTTTTCAACTGAAAGTAAGTTACGCTAAAGTCTTTTATTGTTTTAAAAAGTAGAACTATGACAAAGAGTCAAAATTTAGCGTAAAGAGCCGGATGTTGAGGAGGGGACAGCCCCATCTAAATACAGAATAATTTCTGTTCGTTTTAAGTTTTAATGTCGCTGCTTACTTTCAGTTGAAAAAACTTGTTTTTTGTTTAATTTTATTAAAAATCTAAAGCTAATTCTGCCACAGCCTGGTCCAGTTTAAGCGTATATCAATCAGAAAACCGAAATAACTTAAATAAAGTCTCTGAAAAGTAAACAGCCAATTGGAAACTTCAAAGACAAGCATAAATTAGAAATATAAGGTGTCAGATCTAAAACCAGCAGAAATTACTGTAAACTCTTTTGCTTTTATATTATTTTTTTTAGATTTTAATCATTTTTAATTTTCCGCTTTAGTTTTTTTTTCCGGTTGTAGTATCTTGTCTTCGTGTTCCAGCCTCTATGTTCCCACATTTTTGTTGTTCTTTCTATTCCGGTCTTTCTTTTTTTCATCTTCACTTAAGATACCTTGTTTGATAATGATAAAGTATTCACGATGTTTTTGGCTTTTCTTATCCTTTTCATTTGGCATTAGACCCATTTCTTTGGTAAAAACGTGTTTTTTTTAATGTTATTCATGAACAACTCGGAGTTGCTCAAAATGAATAAGAAATGAGATTGGAAGAACCAGGGAGAACCAATTATTAGTGGCAACAACGGATGGTAAAAATGACACATTTGACAAATTTGTTTTCTTGGCAAGAGAAAAGGTACAAGGACACTGAAGGAAGTTTTACTATTAATATGATATAAATATATATAATAATAACATAAATAATACAATAATACAAACGAAATAAATATGATATAATAATAATATAAATATTAATGTGGCTAGGGTACGTTTTATGGTTGAAAAAGGCAAACTGCCAAAGATGGTGATTTTTGGCCATTTATCTTGGTCCAAAAAAAGAAGGTCGTCCCCGAACGGAGTGGGAGGAGGTCTTCATAGGAGGGGGTAAAGAATAAAGCTTTGGACAGGTTGAGGTAGAGGAGGAGTGAGCGCAGCTGCGTTAACCTCGAGTGGCTCGACGCTGTAGTGAGCATTTAAAAGTAGCAGTACTACTTAATGATTAAAAGGTTAACCAATCCGCTATGATGTTGGAGAAGCATTTTCCCAAAGTAATGGGAATTATGTGTCATCAGTCACTCACAAGGGGAGGAGGTAGAGATCACAAATAGGCTGCTATCCTCAGGTTTCATTTTTTTTTTACAGACTTGGTATTCCATGTCACGATTATGTAAATTATTATTAATGTATAAATATAAAATAAAACTGCTATCGGAACGCTTGAATATAAATACTATAGTTTTTGAAATACTCATAGGCATAGGCATAAAATGACTCATAGGCATAAAAAATCATAGGCATAATATGAGGGGTGGAGAGAATCTGAACTCACCACTTGTGTTCTCTCCCATGTCTACCTTTCTTGTTAATATGGAATGCACTATGTTGTGTAATAAATTAGGAAATTGTGTATGGACATGGTGTGCAATTCATTCCACAGTATGAGCATGTCATTAGCTTGTTACTCCTGTTTGTATTTTTTAAATTATAAGGCCTATTATATTTAGTATTTTTAATGCTTTTTTTAATGCACACAATATTCGACTGTTTGGTTTTGGAAAATTTTAGCCTGTTCTTGAGTAGAGATATATTTTCAAAAAAAACTGATTTCATAATTCAGACTTGATCTAGCTTCTTCCTGATGCGGTCGGTTACAAAAGAATTGGCAACGCTAACTGTAAAAGCTAGGCGTGTCACAAGGTTTCAAGTCCCAAATTTTGAGGTTTCATACTCCCTTTATTGAGAATAAATAAAGCATCACAAGGTTTAAGTCCCCGACCTTTTAAGTGTAAATACCAACTTTCCCGAGGATAAGCAAAGGGTGGCAAGGTTTTGAGCCACGACATCTCCAAGAATTAGCACCTGCTTTACTGAAGAATATTAAAGTATCAAAAAGTTTTAAGCCACAGCTTTTTTGAGAGTCAGCACCATCTTTACTAAGGATACGTCTAAGATCTTTAGCTGGTCATGATCTCACAGAGCAGCATTATTTACAGAATTCTTCTATATTGGTCAGCCATGCAAACGGTAATTTTTAATGGGGTGGGGATTATCCTCACGATATGGAGTTGCTAGTCCAGTGTTCGAAGTGCAGAAAAGAAACAAAAGATATTGGAGACAGATTATTAGTGAAATCTTTGAAATTGTCCTTCCTTGATAATGTGTCTGGTCTTACATATAATTACCCTTCTTGTATCTTTTTCTTTTTTTCCCTTTCAGTTCTTCTTTGTTTTGGTTTTGTTTGTACTTGCCAGAATTTATTTGTTTCTTTCCCTTTTCTTTCTTTATATTCCGTCAGTGTAGTATTTTAAATTTATGATGGGCAATAAATTGATACATATATTGTAACCAAAAAAATATTTGATGAGTCGATAAGAAGTGAATAGAAATTTAAGCAAATTTCAAATTTTCAAGAGGGTGCCAGCCCCTCTCTCTCTGTACCCGTTCCTGATGTAGGCACATAATCAAGTATTTAATAACATTCATAGTCTTGCTGTAAACAAGTTATTATTTCAAAAGAATAAATAAAACATACCGAAAAGGAGTTTTGAGGCAAATGCCACTTGATTTCCTTGAACTAAGACCTGAGGTCCTTTTTTGTCTGGGGATGTTACGATTGTAGTACTGGCTGCGACACCAACTTGGCATTTGTGAGCAAATTCTGTCAAATTTATCCCAAAAGTGTCCAGTCCTGATACTAAGGTTACCTAAAATAGACATTTTATTGAATCAAAGAAATCCAGCCAGGAACATCAATTCACAAAAATTTAGGGATAGGGGGAAAATGTATTTTTTAAATATAGAAGGGAGAAAAAACTTGTGGTTCTTTCAATGAAATTACCATTAAAAAACATTTTCAATGAAAAGACAAAAAAAGATATTTGAAAATCCTGGGAGAGAGGGACAAACAAATCTGGTGAGAGGGCAAAGAAACCCCTACCCAATAAACGCCACTGAATTAAGCTGAATGAACATTAGAAAGTAAATTAGAAAGTTAAGCTCCATCATAATCAGTGTATTATGAGTCATATTATGAGTCATAATATGAGTCATAATGACTTATCTTCACTGGTGTTATATGAATCATAAGGATTTTAGACCTAAGGAATCTTAAAAATGAATTTCTAAAACTGTATTTCTATTTTTTTAATTCCTGCATGACATGATTAGAGAGGACCTCACCTTCGTCTCCTTAAAAACCAATAGCCAATCGCAGCCTGAGACAAAAATTATCCTTTTCTGCAGGAAACGAAATTTTAGAGATCTTCCGCCATTTTACACGATTTTCCCCCAATTACATCATTTATGTAGGTACTCGGTGTCGTTATCTCTTCCTTCAAATAGTTCTCTGTTTGTCTTACATCGTTTTCCCCCAATTATATCATTTATATAGGTAGTCAGTGTTGTTCTCTCTTCCTTACAAACAGTTCTCTGTTTGTGTTGCATCATTTTCCCCCAGTTAAATCATTTATATAGGTACTCTGTGTTGTTCTCTCTTCCTTACAAACACTTCTCTGTTTGTGTTACATCATTTTTCCCCAGTTACATCATTTATACAGGTACTCTGTGTTGTTCTCTCTTCCTTGCAAACAGTTCTCAAATTTTAGACATCTTCCGCCATTTTACATCATTTTCCCCGATTACATCATTTATGTAGGTACTCTCTGTTGTTCTCTCTTCCTTACAAACAGTTCTCAAATTTTGGAGATCTTCCGCCATTCTACATCATTTTCCCCCAATTATCTCATTTATATATGTACTCTGTGTCTGTTCTCTCTTCCTTACAACATTCAGCTTTATCCTAATCAACTTGCCAGCTCTTTTCCTGAGAGCAAAATTATCCCACTTATTTGCTGTTGTAATCATCAACAGCCAAAGTAAAAATTAAGCAAAATTAATTTTATTAACTTGACTATGCAGTGGTCGAAAAACAACGTTTAGTATTTTTAATTGTGTTTTTTCCCGAATGAATTCTCAAGCAACAAGACAATTTCACTCTCTCGTCGCGAAATACGCAAGGAATTAGAGATGGGGTTAAAGTGGTTACACCACGTTTGATCCTCTCTACGATGGTAAAATGGGAGAGGGAGGGGAGATCAGAGGTTTTAATTATCTACATTGAATCAGAGTCTATGAAACAAAGAAGAGAAAATACAATACTTGAAAAAAATATCAAAAAATAGAGAAAAAAGAGGGTAGTTTCAGCCAGTGGAACAACATGAAGAGAAAATAAGCAAATATTACGACAAGGCCTCCGCCAAGTCGTCCTCAGTGCCAAAACGAAATAAAAACAACAACAATCTAACCTTTGAAAGTGGACCTCACGTGATACAAATAGACACTAAATCAAAACAAACAAGAATATTTATTTATTTAAGGAATAAGTTTTGGCACTGAGGACGACTTGGCGGAGGTCCTCGTCGAAATATTTGCTTCTTTTCTCTTCATGTTTTTCCACTGGCTGAAACTACCCTCTTTTTCTCTTTATTTTATATTTTTACTTATTGTATTTTCTCTTCTTTGCTTCATAGGTCATGTATAGTCAGTGTGGTCTTAGAATGTATTGAATCAGAGACCCATTTATACAAATTGTTTGACCTCATGCGACTATCTTTAACTATCTCGAAGTTTTTTTGTGCGTTGAACACAGTCAAGAGAGGCGGGTTTCGGGGAGGCGAGACAAATGTGAACAATATCGCACTTCAAATTCATACAAGATCTATTGACATAGTTTAACAGTACAATCCTGTCTGATTTAAACTCAGTAAATTACCGGTTTAATTGCATATGGAACCCTTTTTAAACTTTGTTCACATTTTCCTTTTGCGATAGTAAGCCACGAGACGGAGGTGGAGGCTAAAGAGAAGGTGTGTCTTTTTGGCAGGGACTCACTTATCCAAATTGTTTATGACTTGAAACTACTGTCTTTAATTATCACGAAGTTTTTTTTGTGCGTTGAGCACAGTCAACAGAGAGGCGGATTTGAGGGAGGCAAGACAAATTTGAGCATTCTGCCACTCGAATAAATTCACATAAGATTGATTTACATAATTTACACGACAATCCTGTCTGCTTTAAACTCGATTCCATTGCTGATGGAACCCTTTTTTAATTTTGTTTACATCTTGATTTTGCGAAAGCAAACCATAGGAAGTACCAGGAGGTCAAGAGGAGGTTAGAATTTTTGCGATGGAGGGGGTAGTTGGTAGTGGAGTGATTTCAGGAAGTAAATTGAGGTGCGACAGTAAAAGCACATGACAAATCGTTATAATAATTCATAACCAACGTCAATTATTTTCGGACTCTTACCTTCAATTTTTTTTTTCAAATGGAGCGGTAACTTCTAAGTTTTAAAATCTAATGTGGTTAGGATATCTCACTAGATGGAAATATTTATCACGTAAGTGTAGCTAATTTTATTTATTCGGTGGCAAAACATTCTACCACTGAGTGACTGTAAATTATTTCAACAAAAATGAAATAGAAAAAAACATTGAAAATCTATTATTCAGAAATTTTTTATTAAATATAGAACTGAACTGCCATTTCCGCTATATCATTAAAGTAAAAACCATTTCCATGCTTAATCGTTTATTTAGTGGCAATATTCTGTCGCCAGTGACGAGCCACCAAACCACACAAATAGACTGCAATGGATGAACAATATTACCTTTTTATTCCCGGATCTTGTGGCCACAGAAAGTTCTATAGGTTTTAATTCCCCCTTTTTAAGTACTGGTTCCTGTCCAGGAAAACTGATACAGTAGGCTTTTGACATTTTATTGAGACAGCGTTGCATTAATCTTTCCCATGTGAGCGCAGGGTTTTCATTTTTCTCCTTCTGCTCCAATAAGGCATTAGACAAGGATTGATCTAGTCGAACCACACTGAAAACAAGTAAAAAATTGATAAAATTACAGGTGCAAAAAGTTCAAAACTTAAAAAGAAACTATTAATATCAATCAGTTTTCTCATATACAGAACGAAAATTCGACTAAACCAGAGCTTTAATGAGAATGGCAGCACTGCATGACCTAAGACAAAACGTAAGAGGAATTTAGGTGGATGAAGCTTTTATAACATAGTAAACATGTTGGATGTGTAATTAAGTGCAACTCTTACTTAAATAAATAGGTCAGAACAGAAACATAAAAAAATCGTTAAAACAAAGAGCAGAAGAGAGGGAGAGAAAGAGAACGCAAGACATTACCAATGCATCAAGGGCTCCAATTCACGAAAATAATTTTCGATTTTCCAATTCGCAAAAATTTCTTTGTTTTTTTTCGTCAAGACAAAAAAAAAACTGTGATTAACTTAGGGAAGGAGGATTTTTATTTTTTGATTGAAAGAATAAACATAAGCCACGAAAAACAGGGTATTTTTTCAAAATCTATGGGGGAGGGCAAGAGTCCCTCTTCCACCTCAGCTCACAATCTTGTCATGCGCCCCAGCCCCTCAGGATTCAGAACTAACAGACCGAATCCTTGATCCCAATGGCCATGATGTAGCTTTGTGGTTTATATATGGGTTTGTAACTCTGTGGTTTATATGGAAAGACCGTGTGGTCTTCGTCGCTATTTACATATATATATATACATACATAATGCCAGATTTGCCTCTCACTCAATCGGACTTATCTGTCTTGGCTTTTTCTACAATTAGTCATCGCTAGTTATTAATAAATTGTTAGTGGGGTAATAAATTGTTAGTAACAATATAATAAATTGTTGTATCTAGTGGGGTAGTAATTTTTTTCAATTTTATCAATTAAAAGACAAAAGCAGAATTTTTCAATGAAAATACTCCAAAAAGGTATTTTTAAAATCTAGATGGGAGGGAGGCAAAAATAGAGTGAGACACAAGCAAACATAGGCAAATAGGGGTAGGGGGGTCGGGTTAGTTCGGAGTTTCAATATAATGTACCCCAGTTATAGAAAATTTTGGTTTTTGGAACACAGAAGGGAAACCTTGGATTTGACAATTGGATACTCATCCTTTGTTTAAAAATCCGCAAAAAAGCCAATTCTTTTTCCGTTTTTTAGAGTTTCGGTTATTATTGCGTCGAATCGCTCCTTACTTAAATTACCACCAACTATTTGAAAATGTTCTTGAGATACGGCCTAGATCGACTCTTAAAGGAGTTGATACAAGCTTTGGCCCACAACTATTCGATTTTAGTTCAAGATCAACGGACTCGGTCCATTGTATATATAAACAGATATATGAATATATCCCATATTTAGCGTCGTATTTGCATTGCATATACTTCTTTCATTAAACCAAAGCTTGATCTGAGAGGTAGTAGCTCCCTTGGTTCTTTCAAAAAGAGAATAAGAAATTATGTTGATTTGAATTAGTTTAAATTGAATAAAGAATCTAAATAGAAAAGTGATTTTAGCCATTATTGAGTTTTTTTTGTGTGTGGGGATTGAAGTGGTTTGCTCCTGGATGAAAAGGCGAGGACTTGTAAGGATGTTTTTGTTGGTAGGGGCCATATTTGTATCGAGAAGTGGAGGGAGAGCCATAGTGCGTATTTATTTTTGAGGTGATAAGGGAATATGGGAATTTTTTGCATATAGATGAGAGAATATCTGTGTTATGATTGTTATAAATTTTTTTTTTTAATAAACCCGACTGAACTGAACTGAAATACTCGTAATTTTATAACGCAATTCCAATGCCCCTCATTCTTTGTTGTGCAGCCCTTTGAAAATCTTTGCTCAGACAGATAAAAAATTACATTACATTACTTCAAATTTGCCAAATACCTACTTTGCCTTCCCCCAGGGAATCGAAATAAAAACTGATTAAACATTACAACATCACGGAAGCATACGTAGCATTTGAGAAGCAAATTCAAAATCATAACTCAAAGGCTCACAACTACTAGTAGTAAAATATACTTCAACAGTAATCGAGTGATTTATTTTATTAGTTGTATCATTTATTTGTATGTAATATTTGGTTTATTTGTTGACTCATTCGTTTTGTCGTTCTTTGCAATTTTTCTTCACTTTTCCTTTTTACTGTATTCTTTGTTCCCTCATTATTTTCCTCAATTCCACAATTTATCAATAAATTCAACCATTAATTCATAGCATTTATCCATTTCTCATAGTTGATCTATGTGTTATTTTACAATTTGTTTAATCCGATTTTATTTGATTTTCTCCCTTTTTCGCAGTTATCAAACGCATTTTTTCTTCATATAGTACTGCTTTTTTCCCATCGTTTTTCTTTGCATAGCATTTATGTATTTCTCATCTTTTTATATGTGTTTTTTTCTATGTATCTACGCGTCTTCTGTCTTTTTCTAAGTGGTGATATATGTTATTTTCTAGTGTGGGTTTATTTAATGTTTGTTAATTTGTTTTAATCGTTAGCCTGTTGTTGTTTTTCCCCTTTTTTCGCAGTTAACAAACGCTTCCAGATGCAAAGCCAAAACATCCAGAAGCTTATTAGTATAAAGTTTTTTTTTCAAAGCTCACTGTCTAAACTAAACATTTTATTTTAAGTATAAATGGTATGACAGGTTTTTTATTCAGAAATTATTTACCTTTTCTGCTCTGGATGCTGTAAATCATGACTTTTTATATATTCAGTGAGAACTTGCTTCACTTGACCTGATGTTAACGCCACTCCTTTCCTAAAAAATCGAAAAAATGTTATTTCTGCTATGAAAATTATATATATATATATATATATATATATATATATATATATATATATATATATATATATATATATATATATATATATATATATATTTCTCGATTTTATTTAATATTTCTATTATTAAAACAAAAAATAGATTAAAGAAAAAAAGGGTTTAATTTCTATAAAGCAGTGAACAAAAATAAAATATATAAACTACACATTAACTAAAAAAAAAAAAAAAAAAAAAAATACTCCGAATATTTCGGCCCCACGTCCAGGAACCTTTCTCAACGGAAAAAAAAAAATACAAACCGACAATTAAAGACTTTCAAAAAAAAATATATATAAACAATAAAATAAACAAGAACAACTCACATTATAAAACAAAACTCCAGCACTGATGGTGCTAACTTTAGAATAAAACTAAAGCAATTTATATTTAATATTCTAAAGAAAATATTCGGAGTATTTTATTTTTTTTTAGTTAAAGTTTAGTTTATATATTTTATTTTTGTTCACTGCTTTATAGAAATTAAGCCCGTTTTTTCTTTAATCAATTTTTCGTACACGGAAAAGCAGTGTGGTCTAAGAAATTATTATTAAAACAATTTTTATGGAGCAAAAAGTCACAGCCATCAGGTCTAAAGTTTGATGTGTGACAGTAGTGAATGTAATACCAGTTCTGGCTGAGCCTAATGTACAAGAGTCGTTAAGATTTGGCAATCGTCTCTGAATTGGGTCAAATTGCATCTTACAGCCTCATCTATAGTATCGATTCAATAGCCCAAATTCTACTTAATTACTTGATTAACTACTTTATGCTTTATTTAGAACAAAATTTGCGAGCTATGGCATCAACAAAGTTATCCACGATCAGTTTCCATTTCTAGATGTCTCGGGTTCATGTTATATTGGAAATTCATTAGATTTAGAGCCAGTTTTTGTGTCAACGTCGATTGAACCAACTTCTGTGGATTTTGAATTATAATCAAATAATCGTGGGCATCAAGTCATGGCTTATTGTAGAAAAAGCCAAGACAGATAGTTCAATTGAATGAGAGGCAATTCTGGCATTAGCCCCCCTTTATTAGGATTGTATAAAAATGATGTTAGTACATTTGTTAATAGATATGTCTATCTATTATCCGTCCATGCGTCATTCCTAGGGCAGTAGAACTAAGGTAGATTAGTCATAGAGCTAAGATAATCATAGAACCTATAGTTTTCCAAGTGTTTGGTTAAATGGCACGGGTAAACGGCGGGGAGTAAATGTGCCTCTCGTATTGGGCCAATACTTGTTTGTTATCTTAGAATTGACACAGGACCATTAATTTGCGTGGAATGACAGGCGTGGAATGTCATTTGGTTCGAGATCAGCTTTGACGCAAGAAAACCAAGTTTTACGTTATCATTCTTGACGTCTCTTCCAACTGGAAAAGGGCTGAAAGCAGAAGGCTCATTCTAGTCAGCTCTTCAGCTGATCGACGTTAGATGTATCATTGGGACACCCAACCATCAGGATCTTTTTTTTACAATTTTGCTGATTACACAACGTTGAGAGCTTGATCACCATAAATCTGCCCTTCTAATTAAGTCTCCAAGGATTCTTTGGAGACGCTAGTATTCAAAACATTCTGGTTACTGGAAACACAGGCGTTATGAAGTATCTTGACCATATCTTGGTGATAAAAACTAAAGATAAAGGCATGTATACAAGAATTTTATCTCATTGGGCCAATAGTTTAAGAGTCAGGGATAGAAAATACACAAAAAGAAAATGTATTAAATTGAAAAAACAAATTACTGGTAAAACCGTAAGCAATCTCGAGGGTCCATGAGAAATGGGAACGGGGGAGGGGGGAGTGGCAAATACAAGACTACCCCTCCAAACGTTCCTGCTTTGATGCTTCATAGATGATCCTCTGTAGGATATGCATGTATGTATGCACGTATTACTTTTTATTTCAAAGATACGTGTGTTACAAATAGAGAATGATCTAATGAGACTAGTCGCTTTTCGGAAAAGAAGAAATAATGTAAAATAAATAGAGAAAAGCGGTAAAATAGTGAGAGAGTAAAACGGGAAAGAAAATGTTTTACAGTTAAATTTTAATTAACTGTAGCCTATATCACTACAGTACGTAGAGCAGCTTCTAAACCCCCGACCAAGCCAGAAGACCTACCCAAGGAAAATTTTGGAATAAAATAGTGTTTCTGATATATTAAACTTGTCACCAAATGAAAATAGTGAGAAGCGGTAAAATAGCGAGAGAGTAAAACGGGAAAGGAATTTTTTTACTGTTGCATTTTATAGCTGTAACAAAAAAAAATCCCTGTCTAGTCCGGAAACTAATTTCTAGGGGACATTTGGTTTTAGTTTCTATTAGCCTATATCATAAAAGTACATAGAGTAACTTCCAAACCCCGGATCAAGCCGGAGAACCTACCCCCAGGAAAATTTTGGACTAAAATAGTGTTCCTGAGATATTAAACTAGTTCCTATGAAATTCTTTACATCCCCATCTGTAAGGTAAGCGTTGAGATCACCTGCATTTTTTCCATTATTTCATTTTGTTTTTGAACTTCTTAGCACCCTTTTAGTTCATTTAAAAACTTTCTCACTTTTCCTTTACTAAGAACCTATTTTAAATTCATTTTTATTAGTGTTTTTAATGATAGTGTTTCACCCATCATGTTCCCCCCTACCGGGAAATTTTTGTGGATAATTGAGTTCAATGAACGTAAATAAAAAAAAAATATAAACAAAATAATATAGCAGTATATAAACACAATAGATTTTTTAGATTAGCATATGATTTTCCTTTACTAAGAAGCTATTTTATGTTCATTTTTATTAGTGTTTTTAATGGTAGCGTTTCACCCATCATGTTCCCCCCACCAGGAAATTTTTGTGGATAATTGAGATCAATGAATGTAAGTAAATAAAAAACAATGAACCTTCTATGAAATAAAACAAAGAATCTGATTAGCAAACCTACAAATTGAAACAAAAATAAAAATTAGTACAAATTCAGTAGAGTAACTGGAATGATAATATGCTTGTATACTATTAAAAAATAAAAATACTAACTCATGTCGATACTGACGGAAGATAGGCAAGACGGCAGCGGTCACACAATAAACGTCAGTTACTGCTGGTGCTTCATATCTCTCTTCCTCTTCATCTGCATCCTCTTCTTCTTCTTCTTCGAGGAATTCTTCTTTAAACCCTCTTAGTATTTCATGGCCATAATTGATTTCCGTTATTGCTTCTACTCCTTTCGACTGCTCTTTCACCCCTATCACTCCTTGCTCTTGCATAAAAGCAAGAAATTTTGAAAGTTTTTTAAAACTTGATTTTTTAATATCTAATGATTTACTTTTTGGGCAAGCAGGAAGTATATGATTTGCGTAAAAGACATTCGTCAGACACGGGAGATCTAGTTTTTTCGCAGTTGTTTTAAGAGATTTTACAAAGCAATATTTCAATAGAGTATCAACTTCTTCTTGGGGCGTCACTTTAGGCTCTTCAACTTCTTCTTTAGCAGATTCTTTGACTTCTACGTCACTGTATTCAGAAGCTTCAGGAGTTGTTGCATCAACATGAATATTATTCAAATTATTAGCTACTTCAGCGACATCTGTTGGAGCTCCTTCCAGTTTCGTCAAAGGTTGCAAGTTTGGCCTACTGATTTTACCACTCAACTGGTGTAAACAGTCACCAAGATAATGCAATATTTCAACAGCTTTCCCTTTTCTGGCAGCCATATACATATCTTCACTTGACAACCATGTTTTACCAACAGCTATAGCTGCTGAATTAACAGTTGTGTTGACATACACTGGTGTGTCTTTTGGCAATTTGCCATAAGCTCTAACACCTAAAGTATGATCAACCACTACACCTGGCAGCATCAAATCAGCCCCGTTTGCAATTCTAGGCAATACATCCTCAAATGTTGCAAAACTTGGTAATATATTCGGAGCTTGCCAAAGAAAGTATATTGTAGGATACATTTTATCTCCATATATGAATACAATTGGGTTTTTACCAACCAGGTAAATCGTACATATTTGACCTTCTGCAGTTTCTATCTTCATGAGAGTGAATTCATCTTTTATGTTAACAACAGAATTTAGTTCGTCTTCAGCAATGGGTGCGAAGTTTTTTTCAATGTCTGATTTTAACTTTTTCCTGGAAAAAAAAACTGAAATAGTCTGTTGTTATAACAAATGCATAAGTTCTTCTACGGCAATAGGTGTTAAGTTATAACATATACAACAACTATCCGTGTCACTAAAAATACAAAAGCAGACTTGGGAGCTTATCAAACAGTTCGTGGTAACGAACTGTAGTAAGGAGCGACCCGGCTCAATAGTAAACGAAACTCTAAAAAACGCTTTTAATTGTTTTAAAAAGTAGAATTGTGGCAAAGAGTCAAACTTTAGCGTAAAGACCGAGGCGTTGAAGAGGGGACAACCCATTTCATATACGGAGTAATTTCTGTTCGTTTTAAGTTTTAATGTCGCTCCTTACTTACAGTTAAAAAAACTAGTTTTTTTTAATTTAATTTTCATAAGGATGAGAGTTGGCTAAAACTCATCTATCCAAGTGAGACCATGTTTTCGTGCAGGATTTTTCAAACGGAATGATATTTTTACTTCCATTCTCTTGTTGCTAAAATTGAAAAAGAACTCTGGTCTTTAGAGCAGAGTGGAGCTGGACCCAGAAATCCAACTCTTTTTTTTTACAAATTGTTGTTTTGAAAAGTATGGGAAATGATCATTAGTTTAACTGTCATCCTTCTAAAAATACGCCCTTAGTAGCAAAGGTACACGGACAAAGCGCAACCTGAGAGCTAAACTGTTCAACTCCTCAAAAGTTCATTCTAAGCTAAACAGGATTAAAGCTTTTGAAGGCTCCTTTTCGGCCCCCCTTTCTTTTTCCTTTTTTTCCTTTTTCCTTTTTCTCCTTTTTTTTCCTTTTCAGCTAATAAAATAGTTTCTTCATAGGGTATTTTTGCTCGCATGAAAAGAGCTGACCTGCTTTTCAGAATAAAGCTGAATTCTCAGTTGCTAAGCAACAGAGGGCCGTAACCCACATAGACCATTCAAAATAGAAAAGAAAAACTAAACTAAAAAACAGAAGACGTGCAAAATTTCGGTTTATTATGGGATAGGATAATTTTGCTTTCAGGTTGTGAATAGCTGTCGCGTCTTTCTGAACACAAAATTTAAGCTAAAAAAATGAAATACTACTTCTTTTAATGACAACTTATTGAAGCACTAGGACACCTGAGACCTACACTGCTGTAGAGACTCCTTCCTATCCTAGACTCCTCCATTGCCCAGAGCTTCACTCTTTACCTTCTCTCGTGAAGTCTCTATTTCCAAACTTTTTGTTTTGTATAATTTTTTGAAATTATTTCTCCCCATAAGCTGGTTTTTCTTCCAATTAAAAAAAAAATAAAGACCATAAATAAATAAATAATAAACAAATAAATAAAAATAACTATTTATTTAAAAATAAATAAATAGTTAAATAAATAAATAAAAATGATTACTTACATAAAATAAATAAATAAATAACACATAAATAAACGAAATAATGACCTAGGACCGTTTTCGAGCCAATAAAGGGGAAGAGAGCTAGAACACAATTGCGATGGTAGCAATGATTATGTCTGGAAAGTTTTTAATGAGGAATCGAGCGGTATATTTATTCTTTACTATCTGATTTTTGTATTACACCAAAATATTAAGTACATTCCAGAAGGAAATCTTGATTTAATATGAATTTACTTCAAATTTAATACGAATTAACTGCAAACCTGGAACGATTTATTACCTAATGCTTTAATAAAAATTATATGATTATTAAAATAGAAGAAATTTTGATGGGTAATGAGTAAAATATAGGTATTAATCCCTAAATATTTAATAATTCTTCCAAATTTGTTTATTTACCTCTGATATTCCCAGTTAGATGACGAATGTGTGGAAGCTAATCCACTAAGGATACTGGTTTCCTATTCACGAACATTTAATGTAAAGTTAATTTCCAATCGTTTCAGTGGTTAAAAACTGTCAATTCGAACAAAAACTTAATTTTTGTTAAATATTATTAACATTTTGTTTATATCCTACTCATTACTATTACTAATTATATTTTATCCATTTTACTCATTATATTTACTAAATCCTACTCATTACTTCTAACAATATGATGTGGTCTTCTTTGAAAATATTTATGATTAAATTGTAATTGTAATTAACAGAATTAAAAGGATAAAGAATAAAGGCAATTGTAATACAAATTAATAGAAATAATAATAATCCTTGATAGTCATTTTGGCTAATGTTTGATGTTTATTTAGTGATGAGCAATTTTTACTTGTAATTGCTGGTTTTTAAAAAACAATTTTAATTCAAGTCACTAAATTAGGCCACGAGCACCAGCACAAAATTCCCAGAGGCGGGGGAATTGCAGGGATGCCAATTTGAGGAGGAAGGGGGATGGCCTCCATAGAATTTGAAAGATGTTTTTTTTTGTATTTTCATTAAAAACCAATCCTCTTCCTAGATCTTAACAATTCCTGATTTTAATTACTTCAAAATTCAAGTTTACAGGCTTTGTAGCCTACTGTCTTGGAAAGAAGTTGAGTTAGGTAAATGAAACTTTTAGCAATGTTTCCTAATCCTTAATGATCTCCTGGAAACAGGTTTAGACAAGTCTACCTCCACTCCTTCTCCCTCCAGAGGGCACTGACCTTTAAGAATCTTTCCATTGTAAAGTTAAAACCTTGTAAAACAGATGATTTGCTTAAATAGGGCACAAGAAAAGTGTTTTGGGCCTCATACTTTGACTCAATCCTAATTTACAAAGTTTAAAATATTTGTAGAATTATTTCTTAAATTTAGAAAAAACTCTTAATATGCCTTAAAACTCTAATTGAAATTACAGGAATTGCATTTTCAAAAACTAAAAACAATGAAAATGAGATTAGAAATTAAAATTAAGGTATGGTGTTTATCCTTTGCCCAAAAACTGACCTGGGTTTAGACCTACCATAAATACAATCTTCTAAGGCCTAGAAATCCCAAAATAGTTGACATAATAGCTTGGAATCTCTTAAGCAGGTCTATTTTTGGCCCTGGATTCATTCCTGAAAGTTTCATTCACGTAGCTTGAGTCAGTTTCACTAATTAAATAAATTGGTACTTATCTGTTATAGTGCCAATACTCAAGAAGTGAAGTTAGGCTAATCCTAATGAACTACACCTAAGTATGATAAAAATATGATACTTAAGAAACGAATTTGGGCTTGCAATTTCAAAGATGAAGGACTTATTACTATGTTCAGTTGATGCTTATAGAACACTGGCCTGTGGACCCATGTTAGATTTACTTAACAGTATTTTCATGTTTCTTTCTTTTTATGATGCCAATAGCTCCATAAAAGTTATGCCTTCCCACTCTCATTTATTTCCCAAAGTCAAAAAATCAAAATTTTGAGATAGCAATTTTGTTCAGCATAGTCAAAAAAACCTAATAACTATGTCTTTGGGGGGTCATGTTATCTCTAAAAGCATAGTTTTTGGATCTTTCAACTATGCTGAACAAAATGGCTATCTCAAGGCAATATATATGCCTTTTATACTAAATTTAGATACATTAGGGGGATGGGGGTAAAGTATAGTGGTTCTGCATGCAAAATGTGTTACGTACATTTACTCTGCATATTATGAACTAGGATTTTTTTTTTCTAGCTTTATACTGTCCAAATAATAATCCCCCCTAGCGTGCAAATATATAGGCTTAGCCTAAATTATACTTTTCCTATCTATTCTGTAACCTGTCTTTGTCTTATTTCACGCTAAGCTGAAAGAAACTAACAAAATAAATCGGCTCTACAGTGCAGCAATGAGAGCTTGAGTTTTGGCGCTATAACAGATGAGTACCAATAATTTTTTGTTTTAACTTAAATACAAACTTGAAGATTATTAATCCTTAATAAATTGGATTTGAACAAAGATATGAGGCTCATATCCCTAAGAGTTTCATTTAACTGACTCAATAACTTTCCAATATAGAAAAAAGCCCCTAAATTAGAATTTAGCCAAAAATCTCCCTTCCCTATATTTTCATGACTTGGCCACCCAGGGTTATTTCTTCAAGAGCTTTATTTTTATCAGCATTTAAATGAAAATATTTCTTATTTTCCATATTCCCTCTTATTTCCTTAGCATTGACCCCTCCCCTTTTTACAAGCTCGTTTCCAGGGTTTGTCGATTTACAAGCACACACGATCATGGTCTGATCAGCCTTACTTAAACTCAAATTGCTCCTATCACCTTGAAAATAGATGGCGTTCAGATACAGCAAAAATACAGAATTAAAGGTTTGTATTTTTGTCATAATCTAGGATTAAAACTTATATTTAAGAATAATAAACATTGGTTTACTTATCCGAAGTCTTAAGTTGAGTCTTTGATTTGACACGGAATGGTTTAGCAAACATTTCTTTCACAACACTAAGTCAGTTTTTAGCACTAGAGAATACCTTATATTAAGTAGATGGCATTTTATGCAGTCAACCGAAAATAAAACAATAGAGATTTTTTTTTATATCGTTATGTTTTGAGAAAAAGAAGTACTTTGTATGTGTGAAATGAGGGAGACTGTATGGGTAGGTCTTGGAGGGTATAAGTACCTCATAGCTTGCCAGAATTAGCTGTGCAGTATTCATTTGTACATCCTTTCTAATTAAATTCTATTTTTGAAAATTTTATTTAAAGATTGTGTTTCTATTTCAAACTTTCCAACTAATGCGTGTAGATCATTTCTGGCCGCCCTAATTAAATAGTACACTATTATACTTTTTTTTTAAAAGAAAAACGGTTCTGCAAGCAAATAAAAAAAACTGCTTCTATGTGTGGCTGGCTAAGGATTAAGGATACCCTTTTATCTTTTGTTAAAGAAATATGGTTCTGCAAGCAAATGAAAAGAAAACTGCTTCTATAAATGGCTGGCTAAGGATGATAATCAATACTCAAAAGGAAAGCCCTGCCTTGCCAGACTGGCTACGTCTGAGATTCCTTTATAAATCATCTAGCAAATACCCTTTTGTCTTCATAGTCCAATGAACATTGTCAAGATGCTTAAGTTTTTGAAGTCCCACTCTCTTTTTAGTCGTACTTTGTACTCGCTGTTGGGATAGAATAATCTCAAAAGGTCATTGAAACTTTCTTTGTCCTATAGTGATACAGTGGGTTTGATTTCAGCATAGTAATTCGGGGCCCAGATTTTGAATTCAGGTGTAGCAGCACATTAGAGGGCTTTAAATTTTATTCCGGTGATGAGATAATTGGTAAGCGTCTCGACGTTAATTCAAACAAGAGGAAGAAACGATTTATTTTCTAAGCGATTGAATAGCCATAAACATTTATAATTTTTATATAATTTTACTTATTGCTGTTGGTCATTCCAATACAAGCTGAATAAAATTACTTTTGCCTGTCACAATCTGCTCATAATCCAGAAGAAGAAGAATAAGAATCCCCTGTCCTAGTTTTCCAGGAAAAATAAAGATTCCAAGGGAACTCAATTGTAATTTTAACCCCTCTAATTTAAACTATCATTTGCATTTGAGTCTAATAAATCCTGGACCGACTTATAAACTTGACTTTGCTAGATTCATTTGCTTATTTCATAAGTTTTTAACTAATCCGAAAGGTCAAATCTTTTCGCTTGTGGAAAAGGCCTTCATGTTTTCTTTTGTCTATTTTGGATATTTAGCGAATGGCCTTACATGTTTTGCTCACACAAAAAAGTAGTAACTAATCTGCCAGTAAGAAGTTTTGGCTTCAAAAAAATTTTGCAGAGGGTATTATTCCACCCTTTGCCGACAGTATTTTACGCCCTTTGCTTTCTCATGCGTGGGTGGGGTCTTAAATTAAATGTGATTGTTTGAATCGGTCAAATAGAATCGTAAATTTAAAACAATGATGAAAAATCTTAGAAAATAGCGGTTTTCAGAAATGATTAGACCTAGGAGGGGACAGCGCCTAAACTTTATCTTGTTTTCTTGGTACTGTCAGAAGAATACTTCGAGTTATATCGGAGAATTGTTCTAGCCCAATGCTGTGAAACAACAATCAAAATGGTTTCAAAAGAATGGGCCCTAGAGGAGACCAGTTCAACTTGCCAATTAGTACGGGTTTGTTAACCCGTTTCCTCATCAATGGCAAAACTGTTCCAATCACTAATTGCAAAAATATATGCTTTCAAACAGTTTGTGGTAACGAACTGTAAGTAAGGAGCGACGCGGTTCAATAGTAATCAAATTTTAAAAAGCAGAGCTCTGGTATCAATAAATATATTAAATGAATTCTCTTATTAGGCTGATTTCTAAGAGATCCATTAAGTTTAGTGTTGCGCATCATAGACTACGAGCCTGGAAAAATTGTCTGGTTTTGGAAAAGGGGGTGTTTTCCCATTGAAACACCCCCTTAAAGTTAAAGAGTCTTAACGAAAATGAAAACATCACATTCAACATATCAGAAAACCCTAATGCAGAGTTTTAAACCTAATATTTGCAAAAATGTGGAATTTTGTATATTTTGCCAAAAGAAAGATCGCGGTTGCGTGTTTTTTTTAGGGTCGATCGCACGGAATCAATTATTTAAGAATACCAGGAGAGGGCTCATTTGGACGGAAATTAAAAGTTCTAGTACCCTTTTTAGGTGACCAAACTTCGGAGCAATCCTCCCATGCCCCTTTTTCACCAAAATTATCCAATCAAAACATTGAGATGGCCATTTTGTTCGTTATTGCTAGAAGGTCCTAAAACTATGCCTTCGGCGATAACGTTACCTCCAGCAGACCCTGGAGACAGGTCTTTAAATTCTACAATTTGCTCATTGTTTACGTATAATATTTGTTATTAAAAAGTATATTGACATTTTTATGGAGGGGGGGTTGCTTTGGGCGGGTTTGCATAGGTAGGAAAAGTTCAGGGTGTAATTCCCAGGTGAAATTTTGCACTGGGAGGATATGACATAATTCCTTCGCGAATTCTTTTTATTTGTCTTACTTCTTCTTTGCCAACTCAATTTTGCATGTTGAGATGCTCTGGGGAAATTCTCAGTAGGTTCCAATTTCCGGGAGAAAATTTCCACAGAAGAGGGGATTTTCAGAGTGATCGGGAAAACAATTAGAAATTAAAGATTTTTTCGTATAAAAGCACGCTAAGGAAAATTTTTTAGGCTGAATTGTCTTCAAAAAAAATTGGGAGGGGTGAAGGATTTTCATCAAGGATGGAATTGTCCGGAGGGAATTTTATGGGGGGAGGGGTATGTTTTACTCCGGAGAAGCTTTTCGAGGGGGAAGAGAATTTTTCATGGAGGTTGAACCAGATTTCTCCGGCATCATTTGAACAATGATCAGAAATTAAATAAAAAAAGTTTTTTCAACTGAAAGTAAGAAGCAAGATTAAAACTCTAAATGAACTGAAATTATTCCGTATACGAAGTGGTTGCCCCCCTCCGTAATACACTGCTCTTTGCGCTAAAGTTTGACTGTTTCTCCCAATTTTTTTAAAAACGGCAACACAACGGTCGTTTAATTAGAATAGAAGGCTTTTTCAAAAATGCTAAAAATTTAGCATGAAAAGTAACATTGAAGACCGCGGAAGAGTGTATCCAGGACTGCAACTCTGTAAGTTCAATCAGAATCAACCTAGCGCTAAAGGGGATACCTGGAGAAATATGGGGAAGATAAACAGGAAGGGTGTGTGCAAACACAGGATTTCTGGTCTCCAACCCCCATTGTATTTCCTGGCTGAAAGGTCATGTAGCCAAGATCAACACCCCCTGTAGGTATTTAAAAAATCTAGTTTTATATTATTTACCTTTATCTTTTACCTTTGGAATCTGTAAAACCACTGAGGGTAGACTTACTGGCATCAGAAGGTAAGCAAGAGATGGTGCTTTCTACCGTGGATTTGCGCATCAAAACTTCATGCTGAAATGTCTCCTACCTCTTAGTGTCTTTAGGGTTTTCAGTGGGTCTTTTTTTCCCAGAAACTATTTATTATCGTTGTTTAAAAAAATTATAACTCCTCATTAAGGAATTTAGATAATGAGGATTATTTAAATTCAACTTATTTCAAATTGAGCCATGAGCCATTTAGTTTCTTGTCTGAGCCATGTTTAGGCATGTTTCTAATGAACCATGTTTCAGCTGATAATCAGGTAAAATTGTTCGTTGTTGTTACTATTAAAAGATCTCAGTTCAAGCGAAATTGTGATTAGCTACGCTAGTAGAACTTAGCACACTAAGAGTGTAGCGTTTCACAGAATTTGTATCACACCAGCAAAGAAAGAAGCTGGTTAAACACCAGCTAATAACAAACCCATGAGAATCCCTCAAATATGACATCATAACAAATATATTATCGTCTTGTATACGATTAAATAAATAAAAAAAGTTTTTTTTAACTGAAAGTAAGGAGCGACATTAAAACTTATAACGAACAGAAATTACTCCGTATATGAAAGGGGCTGTTCCCTCCTCAACACCCCGCTCTTTACGCTAAAGTTTGACTCTTTCTCTCAACTCTATTTTTTAAAACAATAAAAAACTTTAGCGTAAAGAGCATGGTGTTGATGAGGGAACAGCCCCTTTTATTAACGGAGTAATTTCTGTTCCTTTTAAGTTTTAATGTCGCTCCTTACTTTTCGTTAAAAAACTTGTTTTTTTATTTAATTTCTGAGTTAAAAATTTAATTCATTAACGTTTTTGAATTAATGCATGTTTTGATTTTGGCTCTCCGCACTTGAATAATTAAAACAAAATTCTCATATTATTTTTTTTATATAAATGGCTTTTTCATAGTTTTGATCGGACAGTTTTGAGAAAAAAGGAGCGGGGGAGGAGGCCTAGTTACCCTCCTAGTTTTGTTTTAAGTTTAACGTCGCTAAATACGGCCTAAAAAGTATTTTTCAAAATCTATGGGGTACAAGCAACCTCCCCCACAATTGAAGCCACTGAATTGACGGACGTGCTTCTCTTATGTAAAAATTGACCAGTTGGCAAATTGGAAAATTGGCCACAAATATGCTTAAAAAACGCAACCGGTAAACAATTACTAAATTATACAACTAAACAAGTCCTCACTGAAATAAACCCAAATAAAGAACAATAAAAAAAGGATAGTACTAATAATTACTGAATAATAAATTAAAAATAATAATTATAATACTATAAGAAAACCAAATATATCAATAACAGAAAAGAAAACTAAAATTACATAATTTGTCCTCTCTCGTCTTCCACTCACACTCGCCAGCCTCCCGCAGGGAAATACTACTTTATTGGGTTTTAAAATTGATTTTACAAACAAATATATGTGTGTCTCTAGAAATAAACATGACATTTGCACTTTACTGGTAACCGAAAAAATCGCTTTAATTACAAATTTACTTGAACTAATAGATTTTTCAATAAATTAGAAAGAATATCTTTACGCAATTAGAAGAATGAATAGAATAATAAAAAATAGAGAAAAATAATAATAAAGATAAAGAATAATAAAGAATAGAGAAAAATAATAATAATAAAGAATAATAAATAGAATAATAAAGAATAGGGCAACGCAATTAGAATAATAAATTAGAGCAAAGCTGCAGCTTTCTTTTTTCTTTTTTTTTCTGATTTGTGCTCTGTAGCAGTGCATGTCAACCTTGTACTTTCAGTGGACTTTCAGAAAGCATTCGACCTCATAAACCAATTCAACCAATTCAGCCAATCAATTCGGAAGTTCCCTTTCTGTCGTTTTGCTGCTGTATGAAACTAATGTTTTGTAGTATCTTGGTCTTTATGCTCTTTTCTACCAAAATTAAAAAATTAAAAATCTACTAATTAATTTTAAATTAATTAAAAATTAATTAAAAAATTAAAAATCTACTAATTAATTTTAAATTAATTAAAAATTAATTAAAAAATTAAATTAATTAATTAAAATTAATTGAAAAATCTACTAATTAATTAATTTTAAAGAATTAAAAAATTAAAAATAAAAAAAAATAAAAATCTACCAAAATTTTCTACCAAAAAAGTGTGCCATTTTCCGAATCTTACATAGCTCATTAGTAGTTGTAATCTCCTTCAATCAAATTAATTCCTTATCTTGCGTCTTTGAAGGATATATTATATTAATAAACAAACTGATGTCTAGTGCATATTAGTAAATTTATTTCTGGCAAACTTTTGGAATGAGTTAATTAGCTGCAACTAGATGATAAAATTTTATCTTTAGAATGCTAGAAGGACTGTAGAAATCAGGGGAAGAATATTTTACTTCATGATATTAACTCTTTGCTGGCAGAGCGGATTGGTCTCTGCTTGGCAATGCGGGGCAAAACTGGTTCGATCTCTTTTGCTGAAGGGCCTGGAACTGCGGAGAGATTATGTATTACCGTCCTCAAGAAGAACAAGATAAAGAATAAAAGAGTTTTAGTTACAGATCTCGTGGATGCTCTCAGTGTGCAGATTTGTAACGAAAAAAGACACACATCTGAAAATGTTTTTTAAACACCTTTGGCCTTTCTTTAGAACAAATTTTAAAAACTCTCCCTGGAATCATTTATAGGGATGCCCACAATTGGTCTGTACTTAGATGTCGTCCAATTTACTAAATTAGATTTTTTTAAAAATAAGTTTTTTGAACTGAAAGTGAGGACCAACATTAAAACTTAAAACGAATATAAATTATTCTGTATATTGGGGGTATATCCCCCTTCCCTTCCTCTATGCCTCATTCTTAACGCTAAATTTTTGTAGTACCTTTAAAAATACTTCTTATTCTAACTAAACCGCCCTTGTGCTTCAGGAGTCGTTCTTAATAACTTGGGACAATAAGTCAAACTTTAGCGCAAAGAAAGAGGTATTGAGGGGGACCCCCAATATACCGAATAATTTATGTTCATTTTAGGTTTTGATGTTATTCCTCATTTTCAATTTAAAAAATTCTTTTCCATTCAATTTCTGATCGTTTTTCAAATAATGCCGGGAAATCTTCCTCCATCTAAAATTCCTTCCCGTCGAGGAAAGTTCCGCCGTGGAAAGTTCCTCCCACGTAAAATATCCTCCTCATAAAATTGTACCGTGACAGTTCTATGTTTGCTGCCTCCTATAGACATTGAAAAATACATTTAGCCCCCCATCCCTAGATTCTTCTGAATTGACGACACTACCATCAGCTGCAGATAGTCTAAGGTGCGTGTGCAGGAATTTGTTTTGAGCTGAGTACTCATAGGAACGTAACACACATGGCTGCCAAATTGACACATTTTTTGTCAAAATGACACAATTTGATGTTGCGTGACACAATGACACATTCAGTCGAAATGATGACACAATCGACGAAAATGACACATTTTTCAATAAAAAATGACACAATCGACAAAAATGACACATTTAAAAAAAAAATGACACATTTTTGTCATCCTAGTCTTGATTTTTAAATGGTAATAAAAGAAAAGTAATATTTAAAATTTTCTACCTCCAGAAAAGCGACAAATTAATTGAAGGGAATAGCGCTGCCTAACGGTGGCAGTAGTACACAAACAGTGCAGAATACAGGACAGATGCCAACACCGTATTAAAATTTAAACTACGCGAAAAAATAGCCATAGGCGGAAATTTCTAATCAAAATACACGCTGAATTTCTGTACTGAATCGGTTTCTTGATTGAGTGTTTGATGTAGCTAACTGGTACGTACTTAATAGTAAAAATTAAACAGCATGCAATTTACCAAAGCGTGTGCATAAGCAGCAACTCCCATTTTTAGGAGTATAGGAGGGGTATCCAACCTTGGACAAGATTAAAAATTTCCAGAGATTGCTTTCCTTCAGAATGATTCATCTGGCCTAAAAAGGCACCAAAAAATATGACAGAAATACTAGATTGAAGCTGGTTGAATGGCTTACATATTGAGTAAATAAAAAGCTTAGCCAATAAAGCCAATTGCGTATTGAGCCGATTACGATTACGACGTCATACGAAAAGTCTATTTTCAATTTGCTGTCGGAATTGATTGTCCCTAAAACTTTTATAAATGTAAACTTGCCTCGTTGGCCGCCCAGACACAATTTCATAGTGTGTAACATTAATTTAATCGAATATTTCTATTTCTTTCATGACGTCACAAAAGGTCAAGATAATAGGATAAGGTTAAGTTTACTCCTTTTTGAACTGATTTGGAAAAGATTATATATTCAAAACTCTAAATAAAGATTTGACAATTAAATATGATACAACTTGTAGCAAAAAAATATGACACATTTTGTGACACATTATGGAATCTGAGATGACACAAAAAGCACATTTTAGGAAAAAATATGACACACTCCTTAAAAAAAATTTGGCAGCCCTGGTAACACAGTCTTTTACAAAAGACTGAGAATTCATTGCTAGTCGAGTTATTTGTTACCTGTCCATGGATTATTCTTTATGGTTGATTGTGTATGGCTATGCTGTTTGACCTATGTGATTGTATGGATGAGTAGGGTTAAGGCCTCATTCAAGTGCTGGTCTATATTAATCACTAATTTAGGAAATCAGTCTTCCTTTTCTCCTTCTGTCTCCTTTTTTTTTTTTTTTTTTTTTTTTAATGTGTTAGTGCTGTTGCATTGGTGATTTCTCTTTTCATTTTATTATACTGAAAACTTTTATTAGCAAGCAGTATGATTTTCGAAGAGTCGATTAAAATAGCCACTCTTTTTTGCCGAGTCTATGTGTCGACTCTAATAGCCGAGTCTATCAGGCCTGCATGTGCTTCATTTCACCACATAGATGAGAAATATTAAATCTGGCCGCAAAAAGCAGAAGAAGAACATCCGGTCGACATCCTTGACCGGAAGTGGCTAAGAGTCAGTTGCTGCTTCAACCTTAAACAAAAAATAAGCAATGAACACCTGATGATCCCAAAAATCTCAGCTAAATTTAAAAAAGCAAGTATTAAAGATTGTTTGCTAAAATTTTGATTATTCACCATTGATGATGGAACATTAAATTATTTGATCTTCTTGTTTGTGTGTTTTGTTTTTTTGTCCCTGTGTTTGGGATGGCCTCCCACGCCCTTCCTGCCCGATATTCATTTATTTACTTATCCTTGTTACTTCTCTTTTATGAGTTCTTTTCTATTTTGTTTGTTTTTGCCGTTTTAAATTTTGGAATCATTATTATGATGAGATGTTGATGTTTTTTTCTATGTTTTTGCACTATCCCAGCCTTACAAGCTCTGCTCTCTGTTGGGGCGTAATATTGTTTTTGTATTTTTTAAGTTGAATAAAGAAAAAGTTGAAGTTGAAGATGAAAATATGCAATGAGAAGCATCCATTATCCGCTATCGTAAAGAGCAGAGAGAGGGCTTTCCTTGATTATTAAATAAAAAAAAACTAATTTTTTAAGCTGAAAGTAAGGAGCAACATTAAAACTTAAAACGAACAGAAATTACTCCGTATATGAAATGGTTTGTCCCCTCCACAATCCCTCGCTCTTTACGCTAAAACTTTTAATTGTTTTAAAAAGTAGAATTGTGGCAAAAAGTCAAACTTTAGCGTAAAGAGCGAGGGATTGTGGAGGGGACAACCCATTTCATATACGGAGTAATTTCTGTTCGTTTTAAGTTTTAATGTCGCTCCTTACTTTCAGCTAAAAAAATTAGTTTTTTTTTATTTAATTTCTGAACGTTTTTGAATTAATGCATGTTTGGTTTTGGCTCTCCGCACATAAATTATTAAAATGAAATTTGCATATTAATTCCTTTTTTGGCTAAATGGCTTTCTCTTAGTTTTGATCAGATGATTTTGAGAAATAAGGGGTGAGGAAGGAGGCCTAGTTGCCCTGTAATTTTTCGGTTACTTAAAAAGGCAACTAGAACTTTTAATTTTAACGAACGTTTTTATTAGTAAAAAATATGCGTAACTTAAGAATTAACTTACGTAACAAACTTTCATAACCTTATATTTTTATTATGTATACGAGGGGGTTTGTACCCTCGTTAATACCTCGCTCTTTACACTAAATCGTAAGTTTTGTCCCAATTCTTTAAGAATGACCCCTGAATCAGAAAGGCCGTAGAATAAATAGTTGAAGTTACTAAAAATACTTTAGCATAAAGAGCAAGGTATTTATCTCCTCCTAAATACCTCGCTCTTTATGCTAAAGTATTTTTAGAACCCCTCATATGCGTAATAATCTCTGTTCGTTTTAAGTTTCAATGCTACTTCTTCCTTTCATTTGAAAAAACGTTTTCATGTTTATTTTTCATTGTTTTCTTATAGTAATGCTAGAGAATCCTGCGCCCTTTTCATTGAATTTTTCTTCCCGCATGACAGATTCCTCCAAGGAAAGATCCTCCAACATAGCCCCCTCTCCTCAGCCCCACCCCCAAATAAAATAAAATCCCCCTGAAAACGTCTGCACACTTCCCAATAACCATTACTATATGTAAACACTGGTCAAAGTTTGTAACTTGCAGCCCCTCCCCCAGGGATTGTGGGGGAGTAAGTCATCCCCAAAGACATAGTTATTAAGGTTTTCGACTATGCTGAACAAAATGGCTATCTCAAAATTTTGATCCGTTGACTTTGGGAAAAAAATGAGCGTGGGAGGGGGCCTAGATGCCCTCCAAATTTTTTGGTCACTTAAAAAGGGCACTAGAACTTTTCATTTCCGTTAGAATTAGCCCTCTTGCGACATTCTAGGACCACTTGGTCGATACGATGACCCCTGGGAAAAAAAACAACAAAAAAACAAACAAATAAACACGCACCCGTGATTTGTCTTCTGGCAAAAAATACAAAATTCCACATTTTTATAGATAGGAGCTTGAAACTTCTACAGTAGTGTTCTCTGATACGCTGAATCTGATGGTGTCATTTTCGTTAAGATCCTACGACTTTTAGGGGGTGTTTCCCCCTATTTTCATAAATAAGGCAAATTTTCTCAGGCTCGTAACTTTTGATGGGTAGGATTAAACTTGATGAAACTTATATATTTAAAATCAGCATTAAAATGCGATTCTTTTGATGTAGCTATTGATATCAAAATTCAATTCTTTAGAGTTTTGGTTACTATTGAGCCGGGTCGCTCCTTACTACAGTTCGTTACCACGAACTGTTTGACTGCCAAAATAAAAAGTGTGCTATTTTTCGAATCCTTCTCAACTCAGAAGGAGTTGTAGCCTCCTTAAATCAAATTAATGCCTTATCTTGCATCTTTGAAAGACATATTATATTAGTAAACAAACTGACGTCTAGGATTTATCAGTAAGATTTATTTGTGGCAAACAATTGGATTGAATTATTGAGCTACAAATAGATGGTAAGATTTTTTCTACAGAATAGTAAAATGACTACAGAAGTGAGGGGAGGGATACATTACTTCTTGATGTTAACCCTTGGCTGGCACGGTTTATTGATCTCTGCTTGGCAGTGCGGGACATTACTGCTTTGATCCCAGTTACGGGAAGGCCGGGATTTGCAGGTAAATTATGTACTAGCGCCTTTGAATAATCAAAAAAAGTAATTTATATAAAATTTGTAACGAAAAAAAAACTTTATTGGTGTTTGTAACGAGGAAAAACATCACATTTCTGGCAATCATTTCTTTTCACGCTTTTGGTATTTCCTTAGAACGGATTTTAAGAACTTCGACTGGAAAAATTGAGGAGGGCTCCCACAATTGATTTGTATTTAGGTTTTGCCTTGTATATGAATTGTAATGTATAGATTTATAGATTGTGTATAGATTGTGATAATGTATAGATTGTAAATGTATAGATTTACTAATGTTCTTTGTAAAACACATAGTTTTACAATAATAGTTTTACAATAAGCCTAGAAATGAGGCTACTGAACGGGAAACATTTTGAGAAAATAATTTTGACTTAATAAATTGTAGATAATATATTTTTAATTGCGCTTCCTATATACTTTACCCGCCCCTCCTAATTTGCAAATATATAGCCCCATACTTTATATTTCCCATGTGTTTTTCGTTTTTTGTTAGCGTCAATTCAACTTACGGGTATATGTGTTGGAACAAAGGGATGTAAGAAAAAATACATGAAAGAAAAATATAATTTGGGCTATACATTTGCACATTAAGAGGGGTGGGTAAAGTCTTAAAAATGTGTTAGCCACAATGTTTTGCATATTTTATTTTATGAATTATATTTTATGAACTCTTTATTAACTACTAAATTACAAAAAGCATAAATAAACATAACCGTCGGGGGAAGGCTCAAACAGCTTGATGTTGAACGGCTGCAATACTCTAATTCTCAACCTAATTCATTAAAAAAAATCCAATTTTTCCGTATGCAGTTCAGTTACTTCGTGGTTATTTAAAAAAGTATTTAATTTTACGCTTATGTTTTTAAGATAATTTTAATTGTATACTGGAAGTTATTGATGTCGCTATGAAAGACAATGAAAAGCTTTATAAGTTTGCTTATTGTTAGGCTACATATTCACTTTTGACTCGCAAATCAATATTCCTGTTTTTTATACTTGACTTTTGTGTTTTCAGTAAAGCGCTAAAAATCATAGGGAAACATAATTAGTTTGTTTATTTGTACTAGTCCTATCTTTATATATTAGATAGTCTTTGAATTAATAATTTTGTCCGTTTTAAGTTTCAACTTCGCTCTTTACTTCCCTCGGAAAAACTTTGTTTTTTTAAATTAATGTTTGTTGAAGACGGAAATTCACCCAATCCATTTAAAACTGTTGAGTCTTTAACATTGCCAAAAACTATAGCTATGGAGAAATTCAGACCTACCGATTCTGTTTTCCTAATTAGAATATTTATTTCAATTGCAAAACGAGATCTTTCTTATTGATCTACTGACTTATGCAACTAAGTATCCATTTCTGAAAGACAAATTGTGCCAATGAAGTACACTTGGTATTTGAGATGTCTGTCAAGCTTATATGTAAGAATTGTGTTTAAATATTCTATTCTAATAGGAGGGGTCTAATAGGAGGTGAAACATACTGGTTTTAACCAGACGCCATTATGCTAAACATGATTTTTTTTTATTCTAGTCAAGAATATGTGAAGTACAACAGCAATATGGACTATAATGACCAAAGGAATGTTAAATATAAACGCAAGTTCACGATCTATTCCAAGCAGTTGTGTTTATGGGTTTCTGATAAAATATCCTGGTGATTCAATTCTTCCACATAAACGTCATCAATTTCGAGTATTGGTGCCCTGGGGTCTCTAATTTCAGTCAGCCGGTGATCCATGAAAAGGTTATTGGCGCTCTTCCCAAAAGCGTGACCTGTCTAGATCGTTTTTATTTCATGCCAGAAAATGTTAGTGTACCAATTTTTATAAAAAAAATTCTACTGTAGTTTTCGAGGAAAAAATATATATATATATATATATATATATATATATATATATATATATATATATATATATATATTATTACTCTATAATAAAATAGATATATCTTTTTTTAGAATGACAATGGGCTTCTCCACAATATTTAAAGTTCTTGGTATACTTCTCACGGGGCTCGTTATTGTTACCATTCTCCGAGCATTGACGATTCAAGACCTTGTGAAATTCTCAAAGTTTCCAAGAAAATCCGATAATTTTCTGACAAAAGATTCAGAAGTTGGAGCTTATGCCGAACGACTTGCAGCGTCTTTGCGAATTCGAACTGTATCATACAATGCAGACCAGCTAGATCGAGGGGATTTCATTAAACTTCACCAGTTCCTTGAAGATAGTATGTTTACTTTTTTATTATTATCAGTATTTTAATTATTCTAATCTTATTTTTAATTATTTATTAATTATTGCTTTTATTTAATTTAAACGTTTAGTTTAATTATTATTTAATTATTATTTTTAATTATTTTAACATTGTTTTTAATTATTTTATAACAGTCCAAAATAGGGATGAAGCCTTTTAATCGACAGTGAACAGATGTAAAACTTTTAACTCGATATTTCGAACACATATACAATGTTCATCATCAGCAGTAAAACTGTTTTACTGCTCATCAGCAGTTTTACTACTGATGATGAACATTATATATGTGTTCGAAATATCCAGTTAAAAATTTTGTATTTGTTCACTGTCGATTAAAAGGCTTCATCCTGTTTTGAACTGTTATACTTTCGTCATGGAAAGGCAGTGTGGTCTTCGAATCTATTTAATTATTTTAACATTATTTTAATATTTTCTTATCATTTCTTATGTTTGTATTATTCATCTTAAATAATATATTAATTTCTATTAACTGGCATTACTTTACCCTTTCAAGCAAGGTGCCACATAAGGGAGGTTTCAGGGGTTCTTGCTCCTCCCCAAAAAGTTAAAAGTTGCACTAATTACATGAGTCAAGGGATGATAAATTCCAATGAGGGACCCTGAGTTTAATCTATGTGACTCCAGACATTCATTCTGCATCAGCCCTTGATCCCATCTTCTCTCTGCCTAAAAATTCACAAAAAGGGGGAGAAATGTTCGAGCGAATTATTTTGGTCCTCTGATTATACAGATTAGGAAGTTCTTGTATGACTCTGGTTCGGACGGAAGAGTTGTCTTGATTGTTTCTGAATGATTTCCCCTAAAGTGTGCCGTAAAATAACAAGAAGTTAATCCAGTGAAGTACCGTAGATATAGTATTTGAATTCCTGAATGGATGCTGCTAAAGCACTATTAAACACTGCCTACAAAACTATTACAACACAAACAACACTACATAAACACTATTTAAAAACTATGTGTGCTCGCTCTAAGGTTTGGTGCTGATACCATTAAAAAAACAAGTTTTTTCAACTGAAAGTAAGGGGCAACATTAAAAATTAAAATAAACAATAATTATTACGTATGAAAAAGGGGGTTGCCTCCTCCTCAAGACCTTGCTCTTTACGCTAAAGTTTTTTAATACTTTTAAAAAGCTTCTTATTGTTCTATTAAACGACCCTTGGGTTTCAGGAGTCGTTCTTAAAGAATTGGGACAAAATTCGATACGCCAGGTGTTGAGGAATATTTGAAATAGACCTTTGAATCATTCAGAAATTGTAGGTAATTTTCAAATTTTGTAGTATCAACATAAATGTTTAACTTGTACTTACCAGGTGTTATTATTCAGTATTAATTAATTAATATTAATTTTAGGAAAATTATTCAAAAACCATTCATTGGTTCGAGGCTTTAGCGCAGGAATTACTGATTGTCTTAGGTAGTTCAATAGGTTCTTCAGACGCAGGCTCATTAACCGATTATTATTAATATTAATTCTAGTGATTGAAATTAGGAATATCAATTACAAATTGTCATTCAGAGATTTAATCATCTGAAATTATCAGGAATAATGTCACAGACGGTTTAAAACTTATTAGATTTTTTTGTATCAGCACCGCCACTTAAACCCAATTGTGGCTATAGGCCTCATATTCTGTGGTGAGGGTCAAAGTATAGTATAGGGAGAGTGTAAAAATATGAAATGAAACGAATTGAATGTCAGATGTTAAAAAACTGAGGGACTGCCCCCCTCCTATCCAGGCCTAGAACCGCCACTGCTTAGATTTTTCATATAACACTTGTTTTTGTGCAATTTTTTGGAAAAATACGATTCAGAAATTTTGGGGAATGGTTTAAAATATATATTTGGCAACAAGTTTTACACATTATGTTGTATTGGCACTGCACTCAGATCTGGGATCAACCTAGTTCTTCAGAAGAAATCATTAAGCATTTATCGAAACCTATCGTTTGGTGCAGTTTTTCATCGTGCAAAATTTCAGATAATATCCATCAGATGGTCTAAAAATCTAGAGGACAATTTCTCCATCTACTCTTCCCCTCCCAATTGATGTCCTTGAGATATGGCGTCATATTTGGACTCAGGTACGGCGTCAATCGTTTGCTTCAAGAGAAATCATTAAGGATTTATTCAAAATTATTGTTTGGTGCAGTTTTTGCCGTGATAATTTCGGATGATTCATGTCAGATGGTCTGAAATTCTAGAGGGCAATTGCTCCCTTTTCCCGCTCCCCCTCCCGATTGACGCCCTTGGAAATCTCTACCATCTATGATTAGATCTTTTAATCGATTTTTATTTTTAGGAAATCCTCAAGAACTACCAGTCAAAAATGTATGCATGGTCTCTTTTAGAAAGGAAGTTAAACGATAGTCCCTTGTATAAAAGTAACAAACTCAATTTTATAAGCTTTTGTGGTTATTTTGATGGTTATCACTTGCCAAATTACTCAAAGGAAGGGGTGGGGTACAGAATGCAGTTCATTTTTACCAGTTGTTGTATTGACCGAGACTGAAATACCATGAAGGTTTGCCACAGTTTTATGAACTTAAGTTTTTTTAGCGACTTATTTAACCCCCACACTCCCATTTCTAATATTAAATTGGTTTTTCACTCTTGCTCGCCAGAAGCGTCTTCGTTTCCCTGATCAGGGTGTCATCAAAATATCATAAGCTTTTTGTTTTCAATAATGACGCTTTCACACTATAGCATAGATCGTTTCACAATAACATAACCTACGATTTTACGTTTTGTAATCTTACAGAGCAAATTTTGTCCATAGTACAGGCCGTGGCGAGTAGACTTGGACTCCAAGGCTATATCCAGGGGGATAGAGGTTTTGAACCCCCTCCCCCCGAAATGTTTTTCCGACTCGTAAGACCGTAATAAAAATGTATATAAACAAATTTCTTGCGTTTTTAAAGTTTTTGTACCCCCCCCCCCAAAAAAAAAAAAATCTGAAAGTTACACTGTTAGTTATTATAGTAATACTATTAGTTATTTGTTATCGTAGTATACTATTTTAGTAGCAGTATACTAGTTGCAGTATACTCACAGCTATACTTTTTAAAACAATAAAAAACTTTAGCGAAAAGAGTGGGGCATTGAGGAGGGGTCTGTTTGACTCTATATAAAGTTTAACGTTGCCAAAGCTTACGTTACGCTACGGAAAGAGTCAACCTAGCAGTAACCAGATGTAATTCCTGGATGAGCAGAGAATAAGTTTGGAAAAATTCAAAAAATAAATTCTAGAAAGCTGTTCACACTGTTTTTTCGTCATAAACCACCCTATCACAACATATACTTCATCTTCATTCCACGTTGTTAAATTTTAAATAGTTTGATTTTGATAATTGTGATGATTATAGACGATGGTCCTGATGGTATAGTGACCTTTACTTTAGCTTAGTATAAAAGGAGAGATTAAGTGTTAAAGTGTATACTTAGCGTAATGAAACTTAATCACTTAGTATAGAAAACAACGTAGGTAGTGTGAAGCCCGTTTAAGAACGTTGGAACTATTTCCATTGTAGGTTTTCCGCTCGTCCATTCATCACCAAACATAAGCAGAGAGTTTATTAACACATACAGTCTTTTGTATAAAATCAGTGGGAGCAATACCGAGCTGAAACCGTATCTGCTAGCTGCTCATTTAGACGTTGTTCCTGCTAATGGATCATGGTCTGTTAATCCGTTCGATGGAGTAATCAAGGATGGTGTTATATATGGCAGAGGAGCCACTGATGATAAGCATTCAGTTATGGTAAGCTCAGATGCGGCTTTTTTTTGGGGGGGGGAGGGTACAGAAGAGGCACTTGCCCCAGGTGCATAAATTTTAGGGGCGCAAAATTTCAAATAAATAATCTAACGGTTATAACCATTTTGAAATTTTTGAAATTTTTATTTTTATCTAAATAAAGTAGAAGGCTCAGTTAATAAATTAAAATAATTAATTATATATATATATATATATCTATATATATATAAAAATAAGTTGTCTGTCTGTCTATGGATCTGTGGATCAGGTGACGTCATGTTTCGGCTGACGTCATGAAATTAGTTGCCGTCATTTTTGCTTTGAAGGTGACGTCATTCAAGTTATATAAGACATATGTTCGCGTAGAAATCTATTAATGTTAAGTTTACAATGACTGATGAAGATGCTCAAAGAGTCTATGCCAAAAAACTTGCTGCTGATAGAGAAAGTCAGAAAAGAAAGCGTGCCGAGGAACTACCAGAGCAACGCGAAAGCAGACTTGCTGCTAAAAGAGAAAGTGAAAAAAGAAGGCGTGCCGAGGAATCAAAAGACCAGCAGGGAAACAGGCTTGAGGCTGATAGAGAAAGAAAGAACAAAAAGCATGCCGAGGAACTACCAGAGCAACGCAGAAGCAGACTTGCTGCTAAAAGAGAAAGTGAAAAAAGAAGGCGTGCCGAGGAATCAAAAGACCAGCAGGGAAACAGGCTTGAGGCTGATAGAGAAAGAAAGAACAGAAAGCATGCCGAGGAACTACCAGAGCAACGCAGAAGCAGACTTGCTGCTAAAAGAGAATGTGAAAAAAGAAGGCGTGCCGAGGAATTACAAGAACAGCAAGAAATCAGGCTTGCTGCTGATAGAGAAAGTAAGAAAAGAAAGCGTGCCGAGGAATCACAAGAACAGCAAGAAATCAGGCTTGCTGCTGATAGAGAAAGTAAGAAAAGAAAGCGTGCCGAGGAATTACAAGAACAGCAAGAAATCAGGCTTGCTGCTGATAGAGAAAGTAAGAAAAGAAAGCGTGCCGAGGAATCAGAGCAATCTGAAAGTTATCGCCTGGCATTCAGGTACAAACCAGTCGATGATTATAGCTTGAGTAGATGTGTTCAAATCGGGACAATGTCTAAAATTTGTCCCTATTGCAAGGCCTTGAAATTCAATGGTGAAACAATGGGAATGTGTTGCGCCTCAGGAAAAGTTAAACTTCCTCTATTGGCTGCACCACCAGAGCCATTGAAGACTTTCCTTACTGGAACTACGTCAGAATCTAAGCGTTTTTTGTCAAAAATCAGACAATACAACTCATGTTTCCAAATGACGTCGTTTGGAGCCCAAATCGAAAATCCAGATCAATTTATGTCTACTTTCAAAGTAAAAGGGCAAATTTATCATAAAATCGGGTCCCTTCTACCATTCTCAGGCGAGAATCATACATTTTTACAATTGTACTTCATCAGTGATAGAAATTCTGAATTGAATGCACGTTGCGAAATTTCTCCCAACGTTGAAAGGACAATCGTTTCCCAATTGCAACATCTTTTCCACGAAAATAATAATTTAGTGCGTCTGTTCAAAACAGCCATCGATTTGATGCCTACTGATACGCATAAAATTGTTATTTCCGCTGACAAAACGCCTCCTGGCCAACATGTGCGTAGATACAATGCTCCGACTATCGACGAAGTGGCAATCGTTATGGTCGGTGATCAGTTTTTACCTCGAGATATTATTCTACATAAGCGAAACGCTCAGTTGTTAAGAATTGCTGAAACTCATCGATGCTACGATGCCCTACAATATCCTATCATTTTTTGGGATGGAGCCGACGGCTATCACTTTAATATTAAATTGATGAATCCAGCCACTAACAAAGAAATGAATAAGAAATGCAGTAGTTAATTTGTATTGTATCTATCTATCTATCTATCTATATAAAAACGAGTTGTGTGTATGCATGTTTGTTTGTTCGTAAAAAGAGCGTTTGCATATGACGTCATTATTAGTACATACGGCTTTGTATATGGACAGACAATGGGAAAGCCAAGAATGTTGTATATTCGCAATTTTTACGTAGTTTGAAACACATATATAAATCTATCTATATTCACAGGTGGGACACAGGGACACAACTACAATGGCGCGTAACTAATATGGCGCGTAACGACTTACGCGCGCGGGGGGGCTTGGGGGGGCGCGAAGCGCCCCACCAACTAGGTGTTGGGGTGGCGCGAAGCGCCACCCCAACAGCTAGTATATATATATATATATATATATATATATATATATATATATATATATATATATATATAGGCTATATATATATATATATATATATATAGGCTATATATATATATATATATATATATATATATATATATATATATATATATATATATATATATATATATATATATATATAACGAAAAGAGAAATCACCAATGCAACAGCACAAACACATTTAAAAAAAAAAAAAAGGAGACAGAAGGAGAAAAGGAAGACTGTTTTCCTAAGTTAGTGATTAATATAGACCAGCACTTGAATGAGGCCTTAACCCTACTCATCCATTTAATCACATAGGTCAAATAGCATAGCCATACACAATCAACCATAAAGAAAAATCCGTGGACAGGCAGTCATGTCGTCAATAAGTATAAGTCGTCATTTACCAAATAATAAAAACAATAAAGACAGATAATTCAGAGGCAACAACCCAACACAAGGGCTCATCAGGAGAATACACTTGCCTATAGGGTTTCGGCACTTTTAATTCTCTACCCAGTCAAGTGTTGTGCCTACCACAGAATGGTATCCCCATGGTATCTCCGTGTCACGTATCACCCCCAAAATATATGCCAATGAAATAAAAACAAAAAACAAACCAGCAAATGTAGAACAACCAAGTAACACCAAAACAAGCGTATCCTGTTAATATAATCCTCTGTTTAGCAGCAATAGTTAAACTAAATGTGATAAACTTTACCAAATCACAAATAATAACTCTTTGCACAAAAAAAAAAACTGAATGAACTAAAATAAAACTTAATTTTTTTTTTAATTGCCAAGTTAATTTATTTGCAGAAAAACCTCTTAATATCAATTTTTGGCTTAAGATTTTACATCTATTTTTAAAATCAATATCATTACTACAAATCCTTGCATATCGAAGTAACTGTGTGAAAAACGCCGAATATGTGATATTTGAGTGTATATTACTTTCAGGGAATGGGAAACTAATCACTTCAAAATCGAAATCATCCGTTTTATTATACATTTTAAACTTAATTTATTATTATCAGAAATATTAATATTTAAATCTAAGAAATGATCTTCAAGACCAGCGCCATGACTAGGTTCAAGAGTAAACTCTGATGGATATATATTCTTAGAAATATCAATGAAATCCTTACAATTTAAGACCAAAATATCATCTAAATATCTTTTATTATTTGACAAAACATGTTTTAAATTATTTGGGCTATTCTTATCCATCATATAATTATATTCTGGTTGACTTAAAAACAAGTCAACTATAAATGGGCTGGCATTCCCCTCCATGGGAATTCCCACGATTTGCTTGTACAAATCACCACCAAATCTTATATAAGTATTATATAAAACAAATTCTGATAAATCAAAATCATATCCAAATTGTAACATCTCAAGTTAACTGTAGTCTTAAAGCAATTTGTCCATATAGCTCTTTTATTGTAAGTGTCTATTTTTAAGAACCTCTTACTAGATAAGAGGAAAGATTTCTTGATAACTGTTTTTAAATTATCTAACACTACATTAAGTGATAAATTAGTATACATTGTCGCAAAATCGAAAGACTCAATTCTTTTAGCTGAAACCATTGTTAAAGAATCTATCACCTGCAGTGAATTATTAACACTCCAATATGGATTAAAATTCGAAAATTTTTTAATACCAGAACAATAGGTTTGAAGTTTATTTATAATTTCCTTTAAAATTAAAGATAGGTCAGTAGCAGCAATGCGGGTTGGACATTTAGCTGCTCCAGCAATAAACCGTGGTTTAGGGGGATTCTTATGAAATCTTACAGTCCAATATAGGAAAGGGAACTTTTTATCCTTGTCATTTGTTTTAATATTAAAATTTTAAAAAAGTATTTCTTCAGTCTTTTTAATTAAATTCTCATCCTCTAAATTTACCTTTTCGTGCACATCAGTTGTGCATAACTCCCTTTTTAAGATATCACAATACAGCTTCTGACAAATTATGGCAATATTATTATTAGCTTTATCCACCGGCACAATTACAAATTCATTCTGTAGATTAGCAATTGCTTGTTTTATCTTAGCATTATAAAATAGTGATTTAGTGTTACTATTTTTTAAGTTAGAATATATTTTATTTCGTATTCTACTAATAATTAAATTCTTCCAACTTTGAAAACTCTCTTTATTTTTATTCTCTTTCTTACACCACTTATCAATAAATAAATCAAAATCATTTTCCAAGCTATCAAGAACACTCGATGGTTTCAGATGATGAGAAAGACGGAAATTAGCCCCTTTATTCATTATAATTTGAAAATCATCTTGTTTTATTATTGACAAGTCCCCTGTTATAACATGTTTGTAAGTGGGATTTACAAATGGGCCAAGTTGCTTACAGTTACAAACCGGTTTCAAGTTTATATCACTATCTAATCTTTTAAGTATTAAATTATAATAAAAGATCATTTGCCCAATAGTTTTTGAAAATTTATAAATTAAAACTGGACTATCGTTATAATTCAAATTACTAGGAAGGGCCTGTTTCACATCCCGCTGATTTAAAATTTCCGGTAAATTAATATCTTCAATCTACATACAAGTAAAATTAATGGGTAAATATAATCTGTTGTCCTTATTACCAATCTTATCAAACTTTTTCTTTTTTGAAATAAATTTCGTTTTAGTTAGAATACAAATTGTATCGCATATTACTTTAAAATTATATTCAAGAGCTGTATTATTCTTAACAATCCAGAAAAGTTTGATTAAATTCCTCTTGGATAAATTATTTAGACATTTTATTACAGAAATCATACCCCTAAATTCAAGTAGCTGGCACAGATCTATAGAAAGCATATGTAAATCTAATTCATTTTTTCTATTATTTTTCCTATGTACTCTCGATCGTTTTTCACGTTTAGTAGGACAAGTAAAAGAAGGATGTTCCATAAAACCATCAATACATTTAACAACAACATGAGACATGTCGCCATATTTTGCTACACGATCATTTAGCCCAAAAGGATAAGCTGTACCAAGAGTATGGATCCAGAAATCCTCCTGTTTACGTAGTCTATTATTCTTCTCTTCTTTATTTAAATTTTCTAACTCTAAATTTTCTAAAATTGTGACAGTTGTGGATATACAACATTCTTCGCTGTTCCATTATCTGTGTATATAAATAGATTTTCTGGTTTACCGACTCTTGAGCATGCAACATATAATTGTCCATGGGAAAAATAATCCGTATTAAGATCTATACCGCATTTTTCTAATGATTACCCTTGAGCTTTGTTGATGGTGATTGCAAATGCTAATCGAATTGGGAATTGCAATCTTTTAAATTGAAAAGGCAGATCCGTTGGAATCATGGGAATGCGAGGAATAAGAACTACCTCACCCTCGGACGGCCCTATCAAGAATACGGCCCTAACAATCCGTATTCAAATCTATACCGCATTTTTCTAATGATTGCCCTTGAGCTTTTTTGATCGTGATTGCTAATCGAATATTCCCTGTGTCCCCGTCGTCATTTATATATCCCCCTGTGCCCCCCGGCGTCCCCGTTGTAGTTATGCCCCTGTGTCCCGGTCGTCATTTATATTCCCTGTGTCCCGGTCGTCATTTGTGTCTCGGTGTCCCGGTCTGTAATTTCTCTTTGAGTGTCCCGGCCGTCATTTACATTCCCTGTGTCCCGGTCGTCATTTTCTCTTTGAGACGCAAGCCTGTTTTCACGTTGTTCTTGTGATTCCTCGGCACGCTTTCTTTTCTTACTTTCTCTATTAGCCACAAGCCTTTTGGCATTAACTCTTCGTGCAGCTTCCTCGGCTGTTTCCTCTGCCATTGTAGGATTTATACTAAAATTTCTCTTTGAATTAACTCTTTGTAACAGACGGACAGACGGACAAACACTACATTTTATATATTATATATATATATATATATATATATATATATATATATATATATATATATATATATATATATATATATATATATATATATATATATATATATATATATATATAGAAGCACGTATTTTTAATTTTTTGCTATTATGGACCGTGGGCCGGAGAGAAATCGATATTTCCACTGCTCTGTGGAAATAAAATCAGCTATTAATAGCCGAAAAATAAAGAGGCTTGCTGTCAGGGTCTAGCAGGAAAGAGTTAAAAAAAAAGTAGTATATTCTGCCCATCTCTCTTTAACTCTTTTCCTATCATAAATAGTGACCCCGTCCCTAACTTTAACAGGGATAAGTCCAGATTGACTGTTTATTATCAATGTTTTCACATCTAAATTACCTTCTAAATATTTTGGAAAGTTTCTTTGACCATACCCTACAAATTGGTACGAACTTTAGTTCTAGTGAAGTAATCTACATTGAAAGAGTTTGTCGGCTGCTGGGCCTTCATCAACCCAAAAAATATTTCCCTTTTTTGGTTTAACCAGTCGGAAGTATCAGCCGTGACGAAAAAAATGCAATTATTGCAAAAAAATGTGTTATTGAAATCTTTGCAATAATTCGATATTCAGAACATTTAACTTTGCATAATCTTCACTGAAACTGTGGAAATTTCAAAGACTGTCTGCAGAAAAAAGGATTACAGATTTTTACTCTTCGCCAATTGCTCTATCATACCTATTAATCATATGTTCAATGCTACATTATTTATTAACAGTTCCCGCAGCGTAGTGGCAAGGTTTATCCATACTAGTAAGGATTTAAGTTTAAGCCACTTTGCGGTAACAATCAGCTGCGTCGTTTCAATATGTATCATTCAATAAGAATTTATATTTGGCTCTTAAAATTCGATATTCAGAAAATTTTACTTTGCATAATTTTCATACATGACAACATAAAAGAAAATGCTTATATGGTGTCGTAAGAACTGCTTATATGATGTGCTAACACAGTGCATGATGTCATTTGCAGAAACCAAAATTAAGTCTCTTAACAAATTCTCTCAGAATTTTGAACTAGTTAGATCCTTTTTTTATGCTAGAATTTTTTCCGAAAAATATGGAGTTATTTGCGAAAATAATACATACATCTATCTATATATATAATCTATATATATAAAAATAAGTTGTCTGTCTGTCTGTGGATCAGGTGACGTCATGTTTCTGTGTCGGCTGACGTCATGAAATTAGTTGTCAGGTGACGTCATGTTTCTGTGTCGGCTGACGTCATGAAATTAGTTGTCGTCATTTTTGCTTTGACGGTGACGTCATTCAAGATATTTAAGACATATGTTCACGTAGAAATCTATTAATGTTTAAGTTTACAATGACTGATGAACTTACCATGGCAAAAGCCGATGAAGATGCTCAAAGAGTCTTAACTGCCAAAAAACTTGCTGCTGATAGAGAAAGTCAGAAAAGAAAGCGTGCCGAGGAACTACCAGAGCAACGCGAAAGCAGACTTGCTGCTAAAAGAGAAAGTGAAAAAAGAAGGCGTGCCGAGGAATCAAAAGAACAGCAGGGAAACAGGCTTGAGGCTGATAGAGAAAGAAAGAACAGAAAGCGTGCCGAGGAATCAAAAGAACAGCAAGGAAACAGGCTTGAGGCTGATAGAGAAAGAAAGAACAGAAAGCGTGCCGGGGAACTACCAGAGCAACGCGGAAGCAGGCTTGCTGCTGATAGAAAAAGTAAGAAAAAAAAGCGTGCCGAGGAATCAGAGCAACCTTAAAGTTATCGCCTGGCATTCAGGTACAACCCAGTCGATGATTATAGCTTGAGTAGATGTGTTCAAATCGGGACAATGTCTAAAATTTGTCCCTATTGCAAGGCCTCGAAATTCAATGGTGAAACAATGGGAATGTGTTGCGCCTCAGGAAAAGTTAAACTTCCTCTATTGGCTGCACCACCAGAGCCATTGAAGACTTTCCTTACTGGAACTACGTCAGAATCTAAGCGTTTTTTGTCAAAAATCAGAAAATACAACTCATGTTTCCAAATGACGTCGTTTGGAGCCCAAATCGAAAATCCATTGCGTCGTCCGGAATAGCCGCAACATTGCTGCCTGGTGGAAGAACTGCTCATTCCGCTTTGAAATTGCCTCTGAACTTGCATTCTACAGAAACTCCCACGTGCAATATTTCCAAATCATCTGGGATGGGTAAAGTATTGCAGCAATGCAAACTTATTATTTGGGATGAGTGCACAAAGGCACACAAAAAATCGCTCGAGGCTCTGGATCAATGCTTGAAAGATTTGCGAGGGAAGTCGAAACCCTTTGGCAGCACCTTAATATTGCTTGCGGGAGATTTCAGGCAAACATTACCTATAATACCTAGATCAACTCCTGCAGACGAAATGAATGCTTGCCTGAAAAATTCTAATTTATGGGCACACGTAAAAACATTAAAATTAACTACAAATATGCGTGTCCGATTGCAAAACGATGACTCTGGTCAAACATTTTCAGATCAATTGCTGGCAATGGGAAACGGAAAGCTCCCAGTAGACTCGATTTCAGGACGTATACAACTACCTGCTGATTTCTGTAATTTAGAGACGTCCAAAAATGAATTGATTGAAAAAGTATTTCCGAATATTCTAAAATTATAATAATAATAAATGGCTGCGAATTTCGCAACCAAAAATATAGACGTCCACGAAATCAACAATATTGTTTTGACCAAGATTCGAGACCAGGCAGTCCTTTACAAGTCAGTCGACACAGTTTTGGAACCAAATGAAACGGTTAATTATCCATCTGAATTTTTAAATTCCATAGATCTTTCAGGGTTTCCACCACACGTGCTACAACTAAAAATAGGCGTACCAATAATACTTTTAAGAAATATAAACCCACCAAAGCTTTGCAATGGCACTCGACTTGCCGTAAAAAAAAACAATGGAAAACCTAATAGAGGCCACAATCTTGACAGGGCCTTTTGAGGGTGAGGCTGTTCTTATTCCTCGCATTCCCATGATTCCAACGGATCTGCCTTTTCAATTTAAAAGATTGCAATTCCCAATTCGATTAGCATTTGCAATCACCATTAACAAAGCTCAAGGTCAATCATTAGAAAAATGTGGTATAGATCTTAATACTGATTGTTTTTCCCATGGACAATTGTACGTTGCATGTTCGAGGGTCGGTAAACCTGACAATCTATTTATATGCAGCGACAATTGGACAGCGAAGAATGTTGTATATTCGCAAGTTTTACGCAGTTAATTTGTATTTTGGAACAAATGAAGCGGTTAATTATCCATCTGAATTTTTAAATTCCATAGATCCTTCAGGGTTTCCACCACACGTGCTACAACTAAAAATAGGCGTACCAATAATACTTTTAAGAAATATCAACCCACCAAAGCTTTGCAATGGCACGCGACTTGCCGTAAAAAAAACAATGGAAAACCTAATAGAGGCCACAATCTTGACAGGGCCTTATGAGGGTGAGGCTGTTCTTATTCCTCGCATTCCCATGATTCCAACGGATCTGCTTTTTCAATTTAAAAGATTGCAATTCCCAATTCGATTAGCATTTGCAACCACCATCAACAAATCTCAAGGGCAATCACTAGAAAAATGCGGTATAGATCTTAATACAGATTGCTTTACCAATGTACAATTGTATGTTGCATCTTTGAGGGTCGGTAAACCTGACAATCTATTTATACGCACAGACAATGGGACAGCGAAGACTGTTGTATATTCACAAGTTTTACGTAGTTAATTTGTATTGTATCTATCTATCTATCTATCTATATAAAAACGAGTTGTGTATATGCATGTTTGTTTGTTTGTAAAAAGAGCGTTCGCATATGACGTCATTATTAGTACATACGGCTTTGTATATGGACAGACAATGGGAAAGCCAAGAATGTTGTATATTCGCAATTTTTACGTAGTTAAAACCATATATCTATATATATATCTATATTCACAGGTGGGACACAGGGACACAACTACAATGGCGCGTAACTAATATGGCGCGTAACGACTTACGCGCGCGGGGGGGCTTGAGGGGGCGCGAAGCGCCCCACCAACTAGGTGTTGGGGTGGCGCGAAGCGCCACCCCAACAGCTAGTATATATATAAAAATAAGTTGTCTGTCTGTCTGTCTGTCTGTCGAGTGACGTCATGTTTGTGTGTCGACTGATGTCATGTTTGTCGACTGACGTCATTATAAGAATTGAGCTGTATGTCGTCATGAAGTTGTTTGCCGACTGACGTCATGTTTGTCAACTGGTGAAATTACAGACCGGGACACCGGGACACAGGGAATATAAATGACGACTGGGACACTCAAAGAGAAATTACAGACTGGGACACCGGGACACAAATGACGACCGGGACACAGGGAATATAAATGACGACCGGGACACAGGGACACAACTACAATGGGGACGCCGGAGGGCACAGGGGGATATATAAATGACGACGGGGACATAGGGAACGTTCGATAAGCAATCACCATCAACAAAGCTCAAGGGCAATCATTAGAATAATGAGGTATAGATCTGAATACGGATTGTTTTTCCCATGGACAATTATATGTTGCATGTTCAAGAGTCGGTAAACCTGACAATCTATTTGTATGCGCAGACAATGGGACAGCGAAGAATGTTGTATATTTGCAAGTTTTACGTAGTTAAAAACATATATATATCTATCTTTATTCACAGGTGGGACACAGGGACACAACTACAATGGCGCGTAAGTAATATGGCGTGTAGCGACTTACGCGCGCGGGGGGCTTCGGGGGGGCGCGAAGCGCCCCCACCAACTAGGTGTTGGGGTGGCGCGAAGCGCCACCCCAACAGCTAGTAAATAAATATTTATATTCGGTAGGCTTTCTATACATGGATCCTTATTGTCACGTGTCTTCTAAACTCAGAAAATTTGAGCCTTTTCTCGATGTCATGACGTCCAAATGGACCTTATATTAGAAGCAGTACCTTTGTAAAAATTTGTTTCTTTTCACTTTTAACTTTTGCCACAACTATATGTTGCATGTTCAAGAGTCGGTAAACCTGACAATCTATTTGTATGCGCAGACAATGGGACAGCGAAGAATGTTGTATATTTGCAAGTTTTACGTAGTTAAAAACATATATATATCTATCTTTATTCACAGGTGGGACACAGGGACACAACTACAATGGCGCGTAAGTAATATGGCGTGTAGCGACTTACGCGCGCGGGGGGCTTCGGGGGGGCGCGAAGCGCCCCCACCAACTAGGTGTTGGGGTGGCGCGAAGCGCCACCCCAACAGCTAGTAAATAAATATTTATATTCGGTAGGCTTTCTATACATGGATCCTTATTGTCACGTGTCTTCTAAACTCAGAAAATTTGAGCCTTTTCTTGATGTCATGACGTCCAAATGGACCTTATATTAGAAGCAGTACCTTTGTAAAAATTTGTTTCTTTTCACTTTTAACTTTTGCCACAACTTGTCTTTTGTCATTATGAAAGATATATTGCCGAGCCTTTGTTTCTTTTAATTGCCCAGATGGTGGGAAAAAATTTTGTTTTGCCTCGTCTTCCTTTTTGTCATTACGAAAGACTTGTCGCCAAACCTTTGTTTCTTTCCATTGTTCAGGTGGTGGGACAAACACTTCTTTTTTTCCGACGATTTATCAAGTCTAGGTTTTTGATTTTCAAAGGTAAGTTCAGCAGTGACGACCACCTTTGTTTCTTTTAATTATTGCGGTGGTGGGACAAAAACTTCCTCTTTTGCATCATCTTGTCATTTGTCAATATGAATGACATATCGCAGAACATATTCATAGGTATGGTAGGCATGATGACCTTATACGATAAATATGTTTATTTATCGTATATTTATTTATTAATTTTAATATGAAATACATTTTTAAATCCTAATTGTGTATGTTCAATAAGGGTAAAAAAAAATTCTTAGTATTTCACTTAACAACGCTGATGACATTTTACTACAATTTAAATGAAATACAATTTATCTTATCTTGTACACTAAAACTTTACTTTACCTGCTTTTCTCAGAGCAAATTTCTTTATAATGTCTTCATATAAAAGATTCGAAGCCATTTTATGTTCTATATGGATTATAGTCAAGCTTGTCCGTCTCGGCCGTCTTGGCTTGGCCGTATTGGCTTGGGCGTCTTGGCTCGACCCTGCTCAGCCGTCTTGTTTCTAAGATAGTATTTAATCAACTTTCATTTGTTAAAAATTTTCATTAGAAGCAACTGATACAGCCATAGTTAAATGCATCTTCAAGGTGATTGTAACATTAGGATAGGCATCTTGTAGACTGTGTTTATACGTAGCGGACAAAACGTTATGCGGTGCTTGACAGTCTTATTGATTTTTTTTTATTTTATTTGATCGGATCAAAAAGTGCCTTAGAGCCGGCGCCTGCTAAGAACTGGTGCTCGGGGCTGGTTACCCCGTAAGAGTATGGCTAGAAACCTCACGTCCAGAGCTTCATTTGCACTTTACCGAAAACCCCAATAATTTTTTTCCGTAAAATTTATGTACAGTTTTTACCTAATATACTTGTTTACAGTTTTAATATTATCGTGTTGCCTGTTTACTTCAAAGCTTTTTCAAAGAGGAAATAAGATCGAATTCTGTAAGTGTATTTGTATCTATGTCTTTCTACAAGACTTTCTATTCCCATTCAACCTGAATATTTGCAGGGGATATTGGAGGCCCTTGAATATCTTCTACGGGAAGGATTTGAGCCACAGAGGACATTTTACATTGCCTTTGGCCACGATGAAGAGGTAGGCTTGTTTATTTTTGTTTTGTTTGAATTATAAATACTAGGCTATTATAGTCATCGAAGCAAGGCCTATATAACGAGCGAAATTTTGCCATTAGTATGTTTTTACTCAGAGGATTTACTTGGACTGATTTTTTAATTAAAATGAAGTTGCCATCAAGCCGTGGCTAATTGGAGAAAAGGCAGATACTGGAGAAACTGCTAATCAAGGCTAACTTCATGGCTAACTTGCCATCAAGCCATGGCTAATTGGAGAAAAGGCAGATACTGGAAAAACTGCTAATCAAGGCTAACTTGATGGCTAACTTGCCATCAAGCCATGGCTAATTGGAGAAAAGGCAGATACTGGAGAAACTGCTAATCAAGGCTAACTTGATGGCTAACTTGCCATCAAGCCATGGCTAATTGGAGAAAAGACAGATACTGAGTGAGAGGCAAAGCTGGCATAAGCCTTTTTCAGAATTGTTTAAAAATGATGTCATTTCGCTTGTTGATAGATAGTCTGTCATCCATCCATCCTAGGGCAGAACTAAGAAAGATACTATGAGAGAAAGGTAGATATGGCTAAGGCGTGTTCTGCAGATGAAAGATGACAGATTACCAAAGATTGTCCTTTTTGGCCAACCGTCTAGGACTAAACGGAATGCAGCTCGTTCGCGGTTGGGTTGGGAGGATGTCATAATTAAAGATTTGAAGGAAATGGGAACTTCCTAGGAGGGTGTAAAGAGGAAGGCCTTGAGTAGATTAGGTTGGAGGAGGAGCGTGCATAGCTGTGTGGCTTGGTGCTGCATTGAAGAAAAATGTGGTTCAATCCCGCTTTCTAGGGCTATAATGAAAGAAAGGTTGAGATGGCTAGGCCACGCTCTGTGGATGAAGGATGACAGGTTGCCAAAGATTGTCCTTTCAGGCCAACAGTCTAGGACTAAGCGGAATGCAGCTCGTCCGCGGTCGGGTTGGGAAGATGTCATAAATAAAGATTTAAGGAAATGGGAACTTCCCGGGAGGGTGTAAAGAGGGTAGCCTTGAGTAGATTAGGTTGGAGGAGGAGCGTGCATAGCTGTGTTGGCCTCAGGCGGCTTGGTGCTGCAGTGACGAAAAATGTGGTTCAATCCTGCTTTCTAGGGCTATAATGAAAGAAAGGTTGAGATGGCTAGGCCACATTCTGTGGATGAAGGATAACAGGTTGCCAAAGATTGTCCTTTTCGGCCAACCGTCTAGGACTAAACGGACTGCAGCTCGTCCGCGGTCGGGTTGGGAGGATGTCATAAATAAAGATTTCAAGGAAATAGGAACTTCCCGGGAGGGTGTAAAGAGGGAGGCCTTGAGTAGATTAGGTTGGAGGAGGAGCATGCATAGCTGTGTCGGCCTCAGGTGGCTTGGTGCTGCAGTGACGAAAAATGTAGTTCAATCCTGCTTTCTAGGGCTATAATGAAAGAAAGGATGAGATGGCTAGGCCACGTTCTGCGGATGGAAGATGACAGATTGCCGAAAATTGTCCTTTTTGGCCAACCGTCTGGGGTTACACGGAAAGCATGTTGTCCTCGTCTTGGTTGGGAGGATGTCATAAAGACAGATTTAAGTGAAATAAGAACTTCCTGGAATGGTGTAAAGAGGGAGGCTTTGAATAGATTGGATGGAAGAGGAGCGTGCTTAGCTGTTTTGGTCTCAGGCGGCTTAGTGCTTCAGTGAGTTGTTAGTAGTAGTATAAGATTAGGAAAAATGAACATTATTCATTCTGAATATTAATTTGTGAAAAATGCTAAATTTCGAAATGTTTGCAAATAGAGCTAGATAATCTTTTCCTTCCCGCTAATAAGTTTCTGAGCCTAGTTTAAAAGATGCACCTAACTAAATTCATTCATTGGTTATACCATTGATAAGCTTCAACTTCATTAATTAACAATATATCTATAGCAACAAAAAATACGAGATTAGGTCTACCCCCCCCCCCCTAGAGAAACGGGGAAAGAGGAATAAAATAAAAATAAATGAACATTAAAAAAGCAAAAAACAGCAAGTGCTAATTACCATCGTAAATCAACTCAGGTCAGGCGACACGGGACTCCTCACACCTGACGAAAAAAAAAGAAAAAGGTTACAATCGCCCGTACAACCAATAAGAATAAAATATATGACACACCCCTTTCAAATATTATATTTGAAACACCACCTGATTTATTAAATAAATTAAATAAAAAAAAACAAGTTATGTTAACTGAAAGTTAGGAGCGACATTAAAACTTAAAACGAACATAAATTACTCCGTATATGAAAGGGGCTGTTACCTCCTTAACGCCTCGTTCTTTACGCTAAAGTTAGACTCTTTCTTTCAGCTCTATTTTTTTAAAAAGTAAAAAACTTTAGCGTGAAGAGCGGGGCGTTAAGGAGGTAACAGCCCCTTTCATATACGGAGTAATTTATGTTCGTTTTAAGTTTTAATGTCGCTCCTTACTTTCAGTTAAAAAAACTTATTTTTTTTATAATTTATTTAATAAATCGGGTGGTGTTTCAAATATAATATTTGAATTTTGTTTGATCCGGTGACTTTGGGAAAACATGAGCGTGGGAGGGGGCCTAGATGCCCTCCAATTTTTTTGGTCACTTAAAAAGGGAACTAGAACTTTTAATTTCCTTTATAATGAGCACGACATTTTAGGACCACTGGGTCGATACGATCACCCCTGGGAAAAAAAAACAAACAAACAAACACGCATCCGTGATCTGTCTTTTGGCAAAAAATGTAAAATTCCACATTTTGTAGATAGGAGCTTGAAACTTCTATTGTAGGGTTCTCTGATACGCTGAATTTCATGGTGTGATTTTCGTTAAGATTCTATGACTTTTAACGGGTTTTCTCCCCTATTTTCTAAAATAAGGCAAATTTTGTCAGGCTCGTAACTTTTGATGGGTAAGTCTAAACTTAATGAGTCTAAGCTTGATGTAACTATTGTTGTAAAAATTCTGTTTTTTAGAGTTTCGGTTACTATTGAGCCGGATCGCTCCTTACTACAGTTCGTTACCACGAACTGTTTGATATTGGATTCTTATGTATTAGATCGAAACTTCCTAAATATTTTTTAAGATTTTGAGCTATTTAATTAACTGAGTTGGAAGATAAAAGCTGGTTGAAACTAAATAAAAGAAACTGAAGAGAAAACTAAATAAAGAAAAGAAACTAAAAACTAAGACTTGAAATTTAAAAAAAAACTAAAAACTTTAGAAAACTAAAAAAAAACTAAATAAAAAACTAAACTGAAACTGAAACTAAATATAAAATAAAAGCTAAGCAAGTTAGGTTTTATATTAGTTGCCCTACTATGGCAAATTGCCCTATTAACTATATATTAATAGGGCAATATATTAATAAGGTAAATTGCCCTATTGCCCTATATTAGTTGCCCTATATAGGCAAATTGGGTTTTATATTAGTTGCCCTACTATGCTAGCGTTGCTCACCTATCTTTAAATTTCTATTTGCTAATGCCTTATGAGCTCTATATGGTTTCCCTTGTTTCTCTATTTAGAAAACCCACTTCTTCTGATAATAACTTGTTTACTATTTTTTTTTTTGCTCTATATTCATGTCAAATTTTTAAGTGATTTAGTTTTATTAAGTTATTATAGAAAAATTTTCACTATTTTGAAAATCACAATAGTTATCAAACAGTAAAGAGTGACCCTATGCCATACCCTGTAGATTCACTTCATATGATAATGTAAGTTGGCCCGTAGCTCTATATACTTACTTACTTACTTTTGGTGGGGACCAGAAAAAGAACTGCCCTGCCCGGCACCATTGGATTTTACAATTACTTCCGACGACTATCTGCCAGTGCTTGTCCCATCTCCGACCATGCCTCCGGAAGCCTCCCCGTGGCTCAAGTTCTTCTTTGAATTTTTGCCAAAGATTTTTCTTCTGTCCTCCCGGCTGTCGTCTTCAGAAGGGTGTTGGCTCAGAAATTTATATGGATCAATTTTGGAAGTTACAAAAGCTTAATTTGAACTACCCTGGCAGTCACAATAGTAATTGTTATAAATATGCCCATTTTAGCAGTACCAGTACCGCTCCAGTTCCACCGCACCAGTACCGCTTAGTTCCAGTACCGCTAGAGCAGCAGTTGGCTACTGCTCTATATACTCTAAATATATAGGAAATTTTATGTGCACAAATTTTTAGGTTATTATGGCACAATTTTAACTATCTTGTCGGTAAGAAATAGTGATCACATAGTAAAGAGTAGGTCTTAGACACACACTGTAGATTCATTCCTTGAGATAACGAGTTTAGCTGCTACTTTTGATGCTTCAAATTTTTAGAAAGTTTTCTTTCTAAAAATTTTCTTTCTAAAAAAATTTCTTTCTAAAAAGCTTTACGGGTTACTATAGTACAGTTTTTACGATCTTCTTTGTCTCAATTGTGATCAGAATGTAAAGAGTAAGGTTTTTGCATATCAAACAGTTCGTGGTGACGAACTAAGGAGCGACCCGGCTCAATAGTAACTGAATCTCAAAAAAATAGAATTTTGATACCAATATATACGTCAAAAGAATTAGATTTTTATGATGATTTTAGATATATGAGTTTCATCAAGTTTAGTCTTACCGATCAAAATTAACGAGCCTGAGAAAGTTTGCCTTACTTTCGAAAAATGGGGGAACACCCCTAAAAGTCATAGAATCATAATAAAAGTCATATCAGAAAACCCTACTGTAGAAGTTTCAAGCTCCTATCTGCAAAAATATGGAATTTTATATTTTTTTGCCAGAAGAAAGATCACGGATACGTGTTTATCTGTTTTTTTTTCAGGGGTGATTGTATCGACCCAGTGGTCCTAGAATGTCACGAGAGGGCTCATTCTAACGGAAATCAAAATGTTCTAGTGGATTTTTTAAGTGACCAAAAAAATTGGAGGGCAACTAGGCCCCCTGCCACGCTCATTTTTTCCCAAAGTCACTGGCTTAAAATTTTGAGATAACCATTTTGTTCAGCATGGTTGAAAAATCTAATGACTATGTCTTTGATGATGACTAACTCCCCCACTGCCCCGGGGAAGGCTACAAGTTATGACCTTTGCCCATTGTTTACTTATAGTATTAGTTATTAGGAAGCATAGTGACGTTTTTGAGGGGTATTTTTCTGGTGGGGGGGCGGGGGAGAGGATTACCTGAGAGGATCTTTAGATGGTGGAATTTTTCATGAAGAAAGAGAATTTCCATTATCTAAAAAAAAAACAATAAAAATTTAAATTAAAAAAAAAAAAACAAATTTTTTCAACTGAAATTAAGGAGCAACATTAAAACTTAAAACGAACAGAAATTATTACGTATATGAGAGGGTTTGTCCCCTCCTGAATAACTCGCTCCTTACCCTAAACTATTTTTGGTAATTTCAAAAGAGCTGTTTATTCTAATTAAACGGCCATTGTGATCTAGGGTCAGTCTTAAAGAATTGGAACAAAATTCGAACTTCAGCTTAAAAAGCGAGGCATTGACGAGGGGGTGGACCCTCTCATCTATATATATAAAAATAAGTTGTCTGTCTGTGTGTCTGTCTGTCAGGTGACGTCATGTTTCTGTGTCGACTGACGTCATGAAGTAGTTGTCGTCATTTTTGCTATGACGGTGACGTCATTAAAGATATTTAAGACATATATGTTCACGTAGAAATCTATTAATGTTTAAGTTTAAAATGACTGATGAACTTACAATGGCAAAAGCCGATGAAGATGCTCAAAGAGTCTATGCCAAAAAACTTGCTGCTGATAGAGAAAGTCAGAAAAGAAAGCGTGCCGAGGAATCAAAAGAACAGCAAGGAAACAGGCAAGATATCAAAACTGAAAATGATAGCGATGATGATTGGGTTTGGGATTTTGACTTGGATAAGGTCATCAATGCCTACCAGATTTTAGTTAAAAAAACAAATGTTCGGCGATATGTATTTCATAGTGAAGCTGAAAAATAAAGAAGAAAAAGAAAACTGAAAAAAGAAAAAATGTAAAAAACTAAAAAATACTAAAAAGAAAAAACACTCAAAGAGAAATTACAGACCGGGACACAAATGACGACCGGGACAGAGGGAATATAAATAACGACCGGGACACTCAAAGAGAAATTACAGACTGGGATACCGGGACACAAATGACGACCGGGACACAGGGAATATAAATGACGACCAGGACACAGGTATTTAAGAATATCGTTCAAAGACAAATTTTTAATTGTAAGAAGACCGTTGAAAGAGAAATTTCTAATTGTAAAATGACTGAAGAACCTACAATGGCAACATCCGAGGAAGCTGCTCAAAACGAATGTATTCAAGCCGAAGTAGCTGAGTTGGTAAAGCGTTATGTTTCAGGTTCTAGGTCCGAGAGGCTCCAGGTTTGAACCTTGGCTTTAGCATTAATACAAAAGAAGAAAAAAACTAAAAAAGGTAAAAACTACAAAAAAACTAAAAAGAAAAAATATATATATATTTATATATATATCTATCTTCTATATATATATAAAAATAAGTTGTCTGTCTGTGGATCTGTCAGGTGACGTCATGTTTCTGTGTCGACTGACGTCAAGTTTTCGACTGACGAAATTACAGACCGGGACATTGGGACACAAATGACGACCGGGACACCGGCACATCTATCTTCTATATATATAAAAATAAGTTGTCTGTCTGTGTGTCTGTCAGGTGACGTCATGTTTCTGTGTCGGCTGACGTCATGAAGTTAGTTGTCGTCATTTTTGCTATGACGGTGACGTCATTAAAGATATTTAAGACATATATGTTCACGTAGAAATCTATTAATGTTTAAGTTTAAAATGACTGATGAACTTACAATGGCAAAAGCCGATGAAGATGCTCAAAGAGTCTATGCCAAAAAACTTGCTGCTGATAGAGAAAGTCAGAAAAGAAAGCGTGCCGAGGAATCAAAAGAACAGCAAGGAAACAGGCTTGAGGCTAAAGAACGCAAAACCGCGCAGTTAGATGAAGATCCACCTGGACAGCGAGAGTCAAAACATATCAAAACTGAAAATGATAGCGATGATGATTGGGTTTGGGATTTTGACTCGGATAAGGTCATCAATGCCTACCAGATTTTAGTTAAAAAAACAAAGGTTCGGCGATATGTATTTCACAGTGAAGCTGAAAAATAAAGAAGAAAAAGAAAACTGAAAAAAGAAAAAATGTAAAAAACTAAAAAATACTAAAAAGAAAAAACACTCAAAGAGAAATTACAGACCGGGACACAAATGACGACCGGGACAGAGGGAATATAAATAACGACCGGGACACTCAAAGAGAAATTACAGACTGGGAAACCGGGACACAAATGACGGCCGGGACACAGGGAATATAAATGACGACCAGGACACAGGTATTTAAGAATATCGTTCAAAGACAAATTTTTAATTGTAAGAAGACCGTTGAAAGAGAAATTTCTAATTGTAAAATGACTGAAGAACCTACAATGGCAACGGTAACACCATCGAAGTAGATAACCAGTGGGTTGTTCCATATTCCCCATTAGTGCGAAACGTCAACCCCAAGTCAAATTCGTGCATTATTTGGCATCATTTTAACAACTTGCTCTCCATCAGCTCCTACAGAGTTATGGGAAAAATATAAGTCAAAAATGTCCGAAGATATACTCCATCGAAAACAGTTAGATACGTCAGATATGACTTTTGATTTTACATCAGAAATTTATAACTACACTTTAGTTATTATAGAAGACTAGCTGTTGGGGTGGCGCTTCGCGCCACCACAACACCTAGTTGGTGGAGGCGCTTCGCGCCCCCCCCCAAGCCCCCCCGCGCGCGTAAGTCGTTACGCGCCATATTAGTTACGCGCCATTGTAGTTGTGTCCCTATGTCCCACCTGTGAATATAGATAGATATATATATATATATATGTTTTTAACTACGTAAAACTTGCGAATATACAACATTCTTTGCTGTCCCATTGTCTGTGCATATAAATAGATTGTCAGGTTTACCGACTCTTGAACATGCAACATATAATGGTCCATGGGAAAACAATCCGTATTCAGATTTATACCTCATGATTCTAATGATTGCCCTTGAGCTTTGTTGATGGTGATTGCTAATCGACGATTTCCCGTGTCGCCGTCGTCATTTATATATCCCCGTGTGCCCCCCGGTGTCCCGGTCGTCATTTATATTCCATGTGTTCCGGTCGTCATTTATGTCCCGGTGTCCCAGTCTGTGAATTCTCTTTGAGGGTCCCGGGCGTCATTGATATTCCTTGTGTCCCGGTGTCCCGGTCGTCATTCGTGTCCCGGTGTCCCAGTCTGTATATACATTCGTTTTTGAATTGGTCTTTTTTTTAGGTTTTAGTTTTCTGCCTTTTTTTTAGTTTTTTTTAGTTATACCTCATGATTCTAATGATTGCCCTTGAGCTTTGTTGATGGTGATTGCTAATCGAACATTCTCTGTGTCCCCATCGTCATTTATATATCCCCCTGTGCCCCCCGGCGTCCCCGTTGTAGTTGTGTCCCTGTGTCCCGGTCGTCATTTATATTCCCTGTGTCCCGGTCGTCATTTGTATTCCGGTGTCCCAGTCTGTATATACATTCGTTTTTTGAAATGGTAAATGATGAAATAAATTTTTGTATTTTTCCCCTTTTTTTCTTTTTAGTTTTTTTTGGTTTTTACATTTTTTTAGTTTTTTTAGTTTTTTTTTCTTTTTAGTTTTTTTTTTATTTTTATTTTTTTAGTTTTGTTTTCCTCCTTTATTTTTCTTTTTGTTTCCTTTTTTTTAGTTTTTTTTATTTTTTAGTTTTTTTAGTTTTTTAGCTTTTTTAGTTTTTTTATTAGTTTTTAGTTTGTTTTTTCTTTTTAGTTTTTTTGTAGTTTTTACCTTTTTTTTAGTTTTTTTTTTACTTATGTCCTGGTCGTCATTTATACTCCCTGTGTCCCGGTCGTCATTTGTGATGGTTTGTTGACGGTGTTTTGTTGATGGTGATTGCTAATTGAACATTCCTTGTGTCCCGGTCGCTCTCTCTTTGAGTGTCCCGGTCGTCATTTATATTCCCTATGTGCCGGTGTCCTGGTCGTCATTTGTGTCCCAAGGTAATTTCGTAATTTCGTCAGTCGAAAACATGACGTCAGCCGACACAGAAACATGACGTCACCTGACACACAGACAGACAGACAACTTATTTTTATATAGATAGATTTGTGCGTACGTATGGCAAACAAACCTCTTCAGGATTTGGGAATGCCTTCACCTAACCGTATCGCTGCTGTTTCGACATGTGTAGAATTGGATCGTGAAAAAAGTTACAGTACGAATGATCTATTGTCGTATGTACAAAATAACATTTCCAAGTTAACGTCGGAACAAAAAGACATTTATGATACGATAGACTCAATTTCAGGACGTATACAACTTACCTGCTGATTTCTGTAATTTAGTGACGTCCAAAAATTAATTGATTGAAAAAGTATTTCCGAATATTCTAAAAAATTATAAAAATAATAAATGGCTAAGTGAAAGAGCGATTCTCGCACCCAAAAATATAGACGTCCACGAAATCAACAATATTGTTTTGACCAAGATTCGAGACCAGGCAGTCCTTTACAAGTCAGTCGACACGGTTTTGGAACCAAATGAAACGGTTAATTATCCATCTGAATTTTTAAATTCCATAGATCCTTCAGGGTTTCCACCACACGTGCTACAACTAAAAATAGGCGTACCAATAATACTTTTAAGAAATATCAACCCACCAAAGCTTTGCAATGGCACACGACTTGCCGTAAAAAAAACAATGGAAAACCTAATAGAGGCCACAATCTTGACAGGGCCTTTTGAGGGTGAGGCTGTTCTTATTCCTCGCATCCCCATGATTCCAACGGATCTGCCTTTTCAATTTAAAAGATTGCAATTCCCAATTCGATTAGCATTTGCAATCACCATTAACAAAGCTCAAGGTCAATCATTAGAAAAATGTGGTATAGATCTTAATATTGATTGTTTTTCCCATGGACAATTGTGCGTTGCATGTTCGAGGGTCGGTAAACCAGACAATCTATTTATATGCAGCGACAATTGGACAGCGAAAAATGTTGTATATTCGCAAGTTTTACGCAGTTAATTTGTATTGTATCTACCTATCTATCTATCTATATAAAAACGAGTTGTGTGTATGCATGTTTGTTTGTTTGTAAAAAGAGCGTTTGCATATGACGTCATTATTAGTGCATACGGCTTTGTATATGCACAGACAATGGGAAAGCCAAGAATGTTGTATATTCGCAATTTTTACGTAGTTTAACTCCTGCAGACGAAATGAATGCTTGCCTGAAAAATTCTAATTTATGGGCACACGTAAAAATATTAAAATTAACTACAAATATGCGTGTCCGATTGCAAAACGATGACTCTGGTCAAACATTTTCAGATCAATTGCTGGCAATTGGAAACGGAAAGCTCCCAGTAGTGGGAAAGCCAAAAATGTTGTATATTCGCAATTTTTACGTAGTTTGAAACACATATATAAATCTATCTATATTCACAGGTGGGACACAGGGACACAACTACAATGGCGCGTAACTAATATGGCGCGTAACGACTTACGCGCGCGGGGGGGCTTGGGGGGGGGAGCGAAGCGCCCCACCAACTAGGTGTTGGGGTGGCGCGAAGCGCCACCCCAACAGCTAGTAGGGAATATAAATGACGACCGGGACACAAGGAATGTTCGATTAGCAATCACCATCAACAAAGCACCGGGACACAAATGACGACCGGGACACAGGGAGTATAAATGACGACCAGGACATAAGTAAAAAAAATTAAAAACTAATAAAAAACTAAAAAAGCTAAAAAGCTAAAAAAAAACTAAAAAAGAAAATAAAATGAAAAAGGAAAAAAATGAAAAATAAAGGAGAAAACAAAACTAAAAAAAGAAAAAAAACTAAAAAAAGGTAAAAAACTAAAACCTAAAAAAAGACCAATTCAAAAACGAATGTATATACAGACCGGGACACAAATGACGACCGGGACACAGGGACACAACTACAACAGGGACGCCGGGGGGCTCAGGGGGATAAAAAAACTAAAAAGAAAAAAAACTAAAAACTAATAAAAAACTAAAAAAGCTAAAAAACTAAAAAAACTAAAAAAGAAAAAAAAAGGAAAAAATGAAAAATAAAGGAGAAAAACAAAACTAAAAAAACTAAAAAAAAGTAAAAACCAAAAAAATAACTAAAAAGAAAAAAAGGGGAAAAATACAAAAATTTATTTCATCATATACCATTTCAAAAACGAATGTATATACAGACCGGGACACCGGGATACAAATGACGACCGGGACATGGGGAATATAAATGACGACCGGGAAACAGGGACACAACTACAACGGGGACGCCGGGGGCACAGGGGGATATATAAATGACGACGGGGACACAGGGAACGTTCGATTAGCAATCACCATCAACAAAGCTCAAGGGCAATCATTAGAGTTATGAGGTATAACTAAAAAAACTAAAAAAAGGTAAAAAACTAAAAAGTAAAAAAAGGTAAAAAACTAAAAACTAAAAAAAAGACCAATTCAAAAACGAATGTATATACAGACCGGGACACCGGGACACAAATGACGACCGGGACACCGGGACACAAGGAATATAAATGACGCCCGGGACACTCAAAGAGAAATCACAGACTGGGACACCGGGACACAAATGACGACCGGGACACAGGGAATATAAATGACGATCGGGACACAGGGACACAACTACAACGGGGACCCCGGGGGGCACAGGGGAATATATAAATGACGACGGCAACACAGGGAATGGTCGATTAGCAATCACCATCAACAAAGCTCAAGGGCAATCATTAGAATCATGAGGTATAGATCTGAATACGGATTGTTTTCCCATGGACCATTATATGTTGCATGTTCAAGAGTCGGTAAACCTGACAATCTATTTATATGCACAGAAAATGGGAAAGCGAAGAATGTTGTATATTCGCAAGTTTTACGTAGTTAAAAATATATATATATATCTATCTATATTCACAGGTGGGACATAGTGACACAACTACAATGGCGCGTAACTAATATGGCGCGTAACGACTTACGCGCGTGGGGGGGCTTGAGGGGGGTGCGAAGCGCCCCCACCAACTAGGTGTTGGGGTGGCGTGAAGTGCCCCCACCAACAAGGTGTTGGTGGGGCCCACCACCTAGCCCCATCAACAGCTAGTACATAATAAAAATGTAAGAATGTAGAACTTAGTTACGTAAGTTAATTTGTAAGTTACGTATATAATTACTAATAAAAACGTTCATAAATAAAATTAAAAGTTCTAGTGGCCTTTTTAAGTAACCAAAAAGTTGGAGGGCAACTAGGTCCTCTTTCCTCCCGTTTTTTCTCCAAATCGTCCGATCAAAACTTTGAGAAAGCCAGTTAGGCAATAAAAAAATAAAATTAATATGCAATTTTGTTTAAATTATTCATTTACGGTGAGCCAAAATCATAACTTTCATTAATTAAAAACGTTCAGAAATTAAATAAAAAAACAAGCTTTTTCAGTTGAAAGTAAGGAGTAACATTAAAACTTAAAACGAACAGAAATCATAACCTATATGAGGGAGTTTGTCCCCTCCTCGATACCTTGCTTTTTACGCTAAATTATTTTTAGTAATTTCGAAAGAGCTATTTATTAAATAAACGGCCTTTGAGATTCAGGGGTCATTCTTAAAGAACTGGAACAAAATGCGAACTTTAGCGCAAAGAGCGATGTATTGACGAGGGGGTGAACATATGAAGAGGTTCTTCCCCTCGTCCATACCTCGCTCTTTACGGTAAAGTTCGCATTTGTAAAATAATGGCCGATAAAAGCAATAATTTATTTGTGCTGATTTCTGGCCAATCTTAGTATTTAATTGTACCTTAAGCAGTTTCATAACTATGATTTTTATGTGATAATAAACCACGTGAAACCACGTGTATGTGTATGTGTTCGGCTTGTGGTTGTTATTAAATATTAAAAAAACACTTTTCCAATTGAAAGTAAGGAATAACATTAAAACTTCAAATGGACATAAATTATTACGTATATCTTTTAAAAATCTTTTCTTCCATTCTTTTCAGTCATTTGACTATGCCTTACAAAAGTAGTTCCGCGAATATAGCTAATTTAAGTTGCGTGGAAGGATCTTTCCATGGAGAAATTTCTCATGGGGGAAGGGAATTTTCCATGGAGGGGAGCTGGATTTCCGAACATTAAAAAAAAAATAATTAGAAATTAAATACAAAAAAAACAACAAATTTTCAACTGAAAGTAAGAATCACCATTAAAACTTAAAAACAAACAGAAAATATCGCGTTTATGAGATGGGTTGCCTCTTCTCAGAAGCTCGCTTTTACGCTAAAGTTCCTTTTTTAAGTTTTAAAAGACGCTATTATTCTAATTAAATAGCCTTTGTGATTTAGGAGTCCTTCTTAAACAACCTAAAACAAATTAATATGCAAACTTTGTTTTAATCATTCATGTACGGTGAGTCAAATTCAAAACCTTTATTAATTCAAAAACGTTCAGCCCCTTTCAGGACAGCCCCTTTAATATACGGAATAAATTAGAAAATTATAGTAGAAAAATAAATAATTCTTATTCCGTATATGAAAGGGGCTGTCCCCTCCTCAACGTCCCGCTCTTTCCGCTAAAGTTTGTTATTATTTTATAGAGTTTTGAGAAAGAATCAAACTTCAGCGTAAAGAGGGTTCAGGAGGGGACAGCCCCTTTCATATACGTTATAATTTCTGTTCGTTTTAAGTTTTAATGTCGTTCCTTAATGTCAAATTTAGCTAATTCGTTTTGCTCATTTGTATTCACGGTTCGACATGACAATACTGACGAAAATATGATTATACTCTAAAAATTCTATTATCTTAGAATTAACAAAAAGAAAAATCTTAAAAATTCGTGGTATTTGGATGTCAATAGCCTAAGATGTGTTCTTTAGGTAAAACAGTTTGCTTTTTAATTCCCTTGCAACTTTAAGCATTTAAAGAATAATATTAGTTGATGTAACGTCTGGTGCAAGGGCGTATCCAGGACTTTCTTTGGGGGAAGGGTCCAAAAAACTTTAAAAAATGCAATAAAATGTTTTTATCTGCCTCAAGGTTACGTTTTTATGAGCGGGAGAAAAATTTCTAGGTGAGAGGGTCAACCCTTGATCCCCCCTTCGATACGGCTTTGTCTGATAGAAAGTCTCTGAGAATTAAAATCTTGAGGTCGCTCCAAAATGGGGAACTGTTGCCAGCTGTAACACAAGGCTGAAGTTATTTTGTATTCTACGGATTGGTATTAGTTTGGAATTTGCCAAGGATTATAAACTTTCAAGCCAACTGATTTTTAAAGTTGGAGGATCAAAATCTGGCGGAAATCTGCTAGGGGGAGGGGGAGGGGATCTGCTAGGGGGGGGGGGAATCCGCTAGGCCGTGGGGAAATCTGCAAAGCGGAAGGGGGGATCCATGTTCTCTGGTCATAAGAATCAGTAAATGGCCCCTGCATAAGGGTACTAGTTGAAAGCAAGATCTTTTGCAAGATATATAGGATCTAATAAGAATTAATTAGTCAGTTAATATTCTCAATTAGTTATTTCATCAATCAATCAATTATCAATTAAGTATTAAACATTATTTACTAAGTATTAATTAACTAATTAATTTCTTAATTAATCTATCAAATAACCAATAAATAATTATCAATATTCACTTAATCAATTGTTTTTTCAATATTGAGTAACAAATGGTTTTATCTGTTTTAGCTTACTGGTCAGCAAGGAGCTCATGTTATTGGTCAGACACTGTCGCAACGAAGCGTTGACCTTGACTTTGTTTTGGACGAAGGATTTTATTATCTTAAAGACCTTGTAACTGGTGTTACCTCGTATCCTGTTGCTATGTAAGTACTTTTGAAGCGTTGTATTATCAGTAGTTTTCCTGGAAATTAAATTAGTACTTTGCGTAGAATAAACATATTATCAAAATTCTAATCGGGGAAACATGTATGGGCCACACTAATTTGCTTTTATTAATTATATTTGATATTATAAACGATATGTGGCACTTATAAGAGACTGGCACTAGTGTGGAAAAGAAAAATCTCCATGCCATATAGCATTTGGTAATCTTTTTGTGCCAATACTAAACTACTGCCCACTTGTTTCTTCAAAAATTAATTAGCTCTTAATTAATTAAAAAATAAATTATTACTTTGCTTAGAATAAACATATCATCAAAATTCTCATCGGGGAAACCTGTATGGGCCACACTAATTTTATTTTTATTAATTATGTTTGTTAGTATAAACGGTATGTGGCTCTTAAAAGAGGCCGACACTAGTGTGGAAAAGAAAAATCTCCATGCCATATAGCACTTGGTAATCTTTTTGTGCCAATACTAAACTACTGCATACTTGTCTCTTCAGGTAATTCAAACTGTAGGGGAAAATCAAAGAAGGCAAATTTTGTCCCTAGTTGACTTTCAAGCTCAAAGTTAATTAGCCTACATAACCAGCCAAGATTTTCTCAAGCTAATCTAGGTGGATGGTATATAGACTAGATTCTGGATTTTAACGATATAAAAGAATAGATTAAATTCAAATTTATAAAAAGTTCTAGGTTTAATTCTATAAAACTAGAGAATAATTATGTCAGTTATCCCATTTTCTTCGAAATTTTCCTCTTTTTCCGTGAATTTTCAGACGCTATATTATTTATGGCGATAGAGTTTTTCAATTTCTATCTTTCCATGTTAGATCGGCAAAGATCCAACTCTTATCAGTTTTTCATTCTCTTCGGGCGAACTAAAACCGCAGAGAACTCAAAACTCCTTAAATCTCGTTATTTTATTTTCAAATTCACCTTCTTTTGATTTATCTTCTATAGTTTTTTTCAAAAACACTGTCTAGATTTTTAACAACCATGTCTAGCTTTTCAAAAAAACAAATTATTTATCTTTATTTTAGGGCATTTATAAACTTGGGCAAAATAAGGCAAATAAATTGCCTTAATTGGGCAATTTTAAGGCAAAATAAACTTGAAAAAGGTGTTAATTCTTGTTAATTTTTGTTTTTGAATCTGTTGAATCTACAAATATTGCAGATTTATTTTCTGTGTGGGCTGAAAGGTAATAGACCAAGTATTCAAAAAGAAATATATTCAACAATACTTAACTCACCCACCGAAGACAGATTTTGTACAGTCTTGAGGTAGGGAACAAGGATTTTGAATCAAGAGAAAGATATGACAACTGACAGCCCAATGGGTTTCGTTGATGCTTAATAAATTGTATATTATTATATCGTTTATTAATTATATGCTCCTGGTATGAACTAATATAGTAATTCCCTTTTTAATAGTCACCTTCAACCTTATATAGTAGCTACCGTAGCCTTTATAGTACCCAATATATTATTATAATCAATTTAGTAATAATCTTCATCATTTTTTGTGTCTGTTGGACTGGTTAAAGTCGATTTTTTTTCTGATTTGCGTTACAATCTTTTTATCCTTTTTTTTCTCTATCTCTGTATTAAAGCTTAAATAACTAGTGTGTTTTTCATCTCCTGTACAGACCAGGAAGTCATTTTAGAGATTAGTTTCAGTATATGTGTGATGATTTTAATCATTGTGAATAAAATATATATAATGTATATGTATGTTGTATATATGATGATTTTAATCATTGTGAATAAAAGTCTTTCCTTATGCTATACTGATAGTGATAACTTTGTCTGTCTGTCTGTTGTTGAATTGCAAAGATTATTTGTGATTCTAGGATCGGAATATCGGAAAAAGGGTGGCTTGAACTTGAACTATCAACAGCTATGCCCCCGGGACATTGCAGTATCCCTCCGCTTGAGTCCGCCTTGGGGGTATTAGCAAAAGGAGTTGCAAATTTGGAAGCAAATAGACATCCGTCTATGTTTGGAAAAGGGCCAGAATATGACATGTTTTCATCTATAGCTCCCTATGTAAGTCTGCACTTTTTTATTATTGGAGGGGGGAGGGAAGCATTTTTTATGAGGTCGCATTTTTAAGTAAGGCTGTACTCTTACCGTTTGATTGGCTATTACTAATGCTCGTGTATATCGTTTTAGTTTCTGAGGGGGTTGCATGAGGTTTTTATTGAAATTTTCTTTTAATAAATTCTTTTTGTTTATTTAAGCCATTGTTAGAGGGGTCATGACATTCCCCCTCCTGTGTTTGGCATCGCTACCATTGGACTGCAATCTTTTCTTTTCTTTATATTTAATCTAACTCTTAATGCAGGCTTAGATGTTTCTATACCATAGAAAGAAAGTTAAGAAACCCTCTGCCTTTTAGGGGGCTGAAAATAAATCATGAAAAAAAAATAAATATTTGTATTTTGAGCTACAATCAAACAATATGTCGAATCTTTGTAAAATATGTAAATCGTTAAAGTTAATCGTTAGAGTTAAATATGTAAATCGTGAATATGTGAGCGTGGAATATACTCATCCTCAAAAAGAAATGCGAAACAGTTTATGAAAGTAAATAAAATTCAATAAAAAGGTAAGTGAAAAAATAAACAAAAAAAAGACATTAAAGTAGGGATATAGTACATAGGAAATATTTCATAATATATTAACTAGATAAACTATTCTATTTGACTTGATTGTTGAAATAAGGTATTCGAATTTATTGTGAAAAAAAAACAAGGATAGCCAATGCAGGGAAGATGTAAAAATTCGAATAGCCAAGGTCGAGAATCTTTTTTTCTTTGTTTGTAAAGGTTTGGAAGGATAGGAAGATAAGTGAACCAAGATTAAAATATTGAAGGCTAGAGTGATCACAGTAGTATAGTAGTACACAGTAGTAGGACATATAGTAGGACAGTAGTAGAGTAGTATAGCCAAGGTCGAGAATTTTTTTTTCTTTGTCTGTAAAAGTTTGGAAGGATAGGAAGATAAGTGAACCAAGATTAAAATATTGAAGGCTAGAGTGATGACAGTAGTATAGTAGTACACAGTAGTAGGATATATAGTAGGACAGTAGTAGAGTAGTATAGCCAAGGTCGAGATTTTTTTTTTTCTTTGTCTGTAAAAGTTTGGAAGGATAGGAAGATAAGTGAACCAAGATTAAAATATTGAAGGCTAGAGTGATGACAGTAGTATAGTAGTACACAGTAGTAGGACAGTAGTACAGTAGTATAGCCAAGGTCGAGAATTTTTTTTTCTTTGTCTGTAAAAGTTTGGAAGGATAGGAAGATAAGTGAACCAAGATTAAAATATTGAAGGCTAGAGTGATGACAGTAGTATAGTAGTACACAGTAGTAGGACATATAGTAGGACAGTAGTACAGTAGTATAGCCAAGGTCGAGAATTTTTTTTTTCTTTGTCTGTAAAAGTTTGGAAGGATAGGAAGATAAGTGAACCAAGATTAAAATATTGAAGGCTAGAGTGATGACAGTAGTATAGTAGTACACAGTAGTAGGACATATAGTAGGACAGTAGTACAGTAGTATAGCCAAGGTCGAGAATTTTTTTTTCTTTGTCTGTAAAAGTTTGGAAGGATAGGAAGATAAGTGAACCAAGATTAAAATATTGAAGGCTAGAGTGATGACAGTAGTCAAGCAAGTGTAGCTCTGAAATGCGGGCACTTTGAAAAACGCAGAATGATTTGTTAAAAGTTTCCCAGAGGAATTTTTTTCCCAGAGGAATTTCCCAGAGAAAATTGCCTACAGATAGTTCTTGATTCCGGTTAGACCGTATATCAAACAAAAGTTGTGCGAAAAACGGGATTCTCTTCACTATCTATTGCTGTACTAAGAGAAAGGTTGAGATGGGTGGTGCATGGTTTACGGATGAATTATCCCAAATCCCAAAAGATTATTCTATTTTGTGATCCATCTAGAGCATAATGAAAAGAAATGGAAAGGATTCTGTTTTCTTCTGATTTTTCAATAGAATAGAAGCTTAACAAGATATATGATTACAATAAAATACTTCCCTCCTCCGTTTAGTGACTCTCTGGAAGCATTCAAATCTGAGCCCATTTCTAAAAATTTCATTTGCCCAGGCTAAAATATTACTGTCCAAGAGATTAGGTGAAGTCAATCAGCTAACGCAATATTGGATGACAATTTGGGGGATTTTCTTCCAAAAACCTGTTCTATTTGATCCTGAACTGTTAGAAAAAAAGAAAATATTTTGTGCTTTCCTTTTGTCCCCAAAAGGAAGAAGTGGGAAGAGGTCGTAAGGAAGGGTTTAAAAGACATTAGGACTTCTTGGTAGGAGTAAAGAGCGAAGCTTTGATTAAGTTGATGAGGTGGAGGTTTACAGATTTTTTTGGCCTGGTGGTTAGTGCTGCGGCTCGGTGCTGTTCTGAGCCATTAATAGTAGTAGTAGTAGTAATCATCTGTTTTTGTTTCTGTTCAGCGAAAAGGGGTAACAATAAGTCTTAGGCAATTTGCATTACAATAAATACAGAACAGACTACGATGTTAGTTCCTTTGAAATAGTACAAGTAAATTGACTAAATTTTTGAGAATCTGCCATTCTAGGCTGAAAATAATTAAATAAATAAGTTTTTTATATTTAATAACATACATTTTATATTTTATGTTATATTAAATTGGTATAAACTTACGTAACAGTATTTAATTTATATGAATTTAATATTTTCATTAAGATTTTTAATATTTAAATAATTAATACAAATAAATAAAGATCGCTAGTGATAATTGAGTCCTGGAACCCACACTTAAACAGAAATTTAAAAAAAGGTTTAAATGTAACAAAATTGTTGTGATTATATCAGACAATTTGACTTTCTCCCCAAGGCCATATGATCAGTAATTTTTCACTTCCTTTCTATAACTTGTCTCCTCATTCGCAGGATTAAAAAAATTATGCAGGTTTTTTTTTGGTCAATCTCATGGAATAATGTTTTGTAAATAAATTTTTTGTAGTTGTCCAACAACCCAAAACAAAAACAGATAAAACTGTTGTAACTAGATTAGATAATTTGTCCTCCTACTCAAGCCTACCCAGCCTACCCAGCCTACCCCTGCCTACCTACTTCCTACCCTTTTTTTTAGATATCTATCGTTTTAATTATCCCGTCATTGCAATACCGTATTAACTAGATTACACTGGAGTTTTGCCTGTTTTCGTGTTAATATTAGAGAATAATTCATGGAATTAAATTTTATTGTCGGGACTAGAAACAAACACAACAACAAAAGCTGTTGCGACCATATCTTGCAATTTTTATTTTCTACCCAAGGTTTGATTTTCGTTAATTTTTTAATTATTTTCCTTTGATTGTCTCATTATTGCAAATAAATCATAAAAATTATATAGAAATTCATTTATTCCTTTTTATTGATATTATAAAATAATTTTTTTTTATTAAGTTTTATGTTTAAGCAACAACAGAACAAAATAATAACAACTATCAAAGCTGTCGTGACTAGGTCAGACAATATGAATTTCTGCCAGGGTTCTTTTTTCTGAAAGCTTTAGAACTCTGTTCTTTCTCGTGCAACGCAGTGCTAAAAAGATTATAAAACATTTTAAATTGTCTCCTTTTTATTTATCTTGAATAATTTATAAAATAAATTGTTGTGACTGACAACAAAACAACTAAGAAAAAAACACAACAAAGTTGGTGTGACCGGATTAAATGATTCAACTTTCGGCCTAATAAAATGAATTACGATATCCTTTTATTGTTAATTAGTCTTGTAGAATTGTGTTCTGTAATTAAATTTTATAAGTTTGTAGAGAATAGATAGGCCGACATACTGACAAATGTTTTTCCATCCAACCTGATCTATAGCGTTCTACAACATTATCTTGCTTTATTTGTTCCGTCTACCAGACTAAGTTTTTCTAATTAATTCATAGCCATGCAAGTTCCTGACACTAATTTATATCGATACTGATTCTCATTCTATTAAAAGCTAGAAAATTTGATTTTTTTTTAAATTAGAGTAGTTAGCAAACGTTTTAGCTTAAGCTTTTTTTTTTAGCTAAATTTTGATTTTAGCTATATTAAACTTTTCAGCTAAAATTTTAGATTAGTTAGCTAAAATTCGATTAATTAACTACAATTCAAAATTTTAGCTTAAAACTGAGCATAACATGCGTTATTCTTGTCCATATGCATTATTTGAAGCTCAGTAGAACTTCCTTTTCTGTTGGTTGAAGTTAAGAAAAAAATCTCTTAAAAATGTCAAATCAAACGCATATACAAAATAGTTGTCAACGCCACAACAGTGTTGCCAACGTGGTACTCTTGTAACATTGTTGTTGCAATTTAGAGGTCCTTATACAATGCGGTACATTCGGACATTTCATGGTGCAATCCCACATTTCATATAACTTTGGATACAATTGGGTACATTCTCAAGTCACCTCTTACAGATTTCAGCAAAACAGGGATTTTCGTCGATTTGACACAAAAGAAAAATCTTTGAGAGGTACAAACTATTCATCACACAAAAAACAGCGCCAAAATTGGCTTCTGAAAAAGTAGGAAGATGAGAAAGTAGAGGTTTGTAGTTATAAACCTCTTTCTTTTGAAAAAAGAAAGATCGCTTGTCTTTCCGTGTATCCTATTAGTTTGTGAAATGGAAACTGGCGTATAATGCCTTAATTTTGCTATAAAGTATGTTTGGTACAATTCGGCCAGGAATCCGGTGCAATTTATCTCAAAGCGTTGGCAATGCTGCACTATAATGTATGTAACAACATATTTGCGAATATATAACTAAGATCAGTACAATGTGTAATATCCTTTTGAATGTTGTATTTTGAGAACTGCCCGAAATTTTCTCGGCTTTATATCACTACTATTATAAATGTGTTTGGTAAAATTGTGACTTACAACGGGTGCCTATGAAAATTGCAAAAATTGATTTTTAATCATTCAAATTTATTAATTAATTTCAATAAAATGCAACTTTAATAGAGTTGATTCTTTTTTTAGGCTGACCCTTTCTACCGCTATTTGTTCGCGAACCTGTGGCTGTTTCAGCCACTTTTTGTGCGTGTGCTTAGTCAAAAGCCAGTTACGGATTCGTTCCACAGGACAGCAACGGCCATCACAATTTTCCAAAGTGGCTATAAGGTACGCATGGCATCTGTGTGATGCTATCACCCAGTGATGGCATCTGTGGGGATGGTATATGTGTTTTGTGGCTGAACAGTTTATTCTTTTATCCCCCTCTCCGTAATTCCCCCTCTTCCTCCTCTCATGACCTCTCCATGCCTCCCATCTTCTCTCTTTACCGAGCTTTATAATAAGAAGTGATTATCTATAATCTTATGCTAGGCTTGTAAGTTATGTAAATTTATGTAAAGCTTATGTTAGGGCTTACCTTATACTGGTAGTGTTCAGAAGATGCTATAAGCCAAAATCCAATGCAAAAGTCAGTGACATACCCAATGTTGTTATTCGAAAGCTAATATGGAGAATGTGGTGCCCCTTCTGTAATCTATAAGAATATATTTTATAATAAATAAATAATAGTAAAAATTATAAATAAATTATAAATTTAGCCACTTGACTGTGTACCAGCTCTTCCTTAGTGTTAATTTTGGTGTTATTTGCCATTATGTGCCAACTGTTATTGAAAAACAGTTACAAAATATCTGAAACCAACAAAATTACTGAACTTTTGTCCATATGCTAAGGCTATATAGTCTACAGAAATAAGAGATGGGGAGGGATTGGAAAATAGATAGATTGTAAGCTACTCAGATAATAAAATGTTTATAACAATTTTATTATTATTATTTATCAATATTTATTGTTTATTGCTTTATTTCGTTTATTAAAAGTTTGTAAATGTTTATAATGGCCATGGATGAAATTGGCGGGGATCTAGAAGATATAGCTAGACGGTATAATAGTAAAATATTGTACTGGTATGTTGATAAATTCAAAGGGAGTAGTCAATCCAGACTTGTCCCAGCTAAAGATAGGAACGGGTCACAACTAGTGATAAAGAAAGAGTTAAAGAGAGATTAACACATTTTGAGAATGTGCTAAGCCGAGATAGACTTGCAGGAAAACATATAGAGGAAAATGAAAAAGTTTGTGATACCTTAGATGTGAAGGAAAATTTGCTTTGTGAGGAAGAATTAGCGACAGTAATAAAAAGATTAAAAAATAATAAGGCTTCGGGTGCTGATGGTAAGGTAAATAAATTTCTTAAATATGGTGCCTCTGAGGTTAAAAGTAAGCTACTGAAGATTATAAATATTTTTTTTTAAAGGGGAACACACCTAGTGAGTTTAGGAAAACCTTAATTAAACCACTTTATAGGAAAGGTGACAATAGTGAGTGTGGTAATTATCGGGGCATTAGTCTGGTCTCTCTAGGTAGCAAACTACTTAGTAATATATGATACTTTTTACACTGAGAGATGCTGTAGACAAAGTTTAAGAAAAGGACACTACAGTTTTAGAAAAGGTAGAGGATGTGTCGACCAAATTTTCATTCTTAAGTTAATAATTAAGAAGTGCCTGAGTTGTCAAACACATTTGATCCTCAGTTTTATAGATTATGAGCAAGCGTTCGATTCTGTTGATAGAAGATCTTTAGCAAAGGTCTTATCCTTATATCGGATATCAGACAAATACATTAAAGTGATTAGTGTTATGTACGAAAATAACACTGCTGCGGTTAAGGTAGGAAATGATGTTTGCAGCTGGTTCTGTGGTAAATCAGGAGTTAAACAGGGCTGTGTTCTATCCCCCTTTGTATGGATCATTTTGATGGACTTCGTCTTAAGGAGCACAGGAAAGGAAATGGGAGACCACGGAATCAAATGGGGAGGGAAAACTCTCCTGGACTTAGATTATGCTAATGATTTAAGCATCCTTGATGAAAGTATGAGCAAGATGAATGAACTTTTAGAGGTTTTAAGTTCAGGGCTCTGGCATAGGTTTGAAAATTAATGCTAGGAAGACTAAGCCACTAAGGCTAGGAATAGGTGAAGATGAAAAGGTGAAGTCGAAGTTCAACATTTTATAAAAGCTCCAAGCGATCAAATAGCTATAAATAACGACATTAGGGTTTATATAGATGTTAGCAAAAAACCTGATACTGCATCAGCTTCTGTTGAAAAATAAAGGTTCGGCGTTATATTTTTATAATGATAAAGACAATCCAAGCCTAAAGTTAAAGGTCCAATAACAAAAAAAACGTAAGTTTACGAAAGCACTAATTCTAATTTAAGGTCATTTAAAACGTTTAAGGGGCTGATTAGTGAAATAAATGATCAATATATGTGGTTAGAAAGTGAGAATCGCAAAAGCTAAAGAAAAAGGCATGGAACAAACGACAGCAGGAGTCACACTGAATTGTACACGAAATTTTTAACGATTATCTCTGTTTGGAAACTGGAAAAGATCTATTTATTATCTATAACGTCTTCAGAAATTACCTGAGAAGATGTATGAATCTAAGCTGCTAAGGCAAAAGGCGTGACAAAAAAATTTTCTGAGGTAAAGAAGAACAAAAATGGACAATGAAATCTACGGTTGTAAAGCAAAGAACAGCGATCGATGCACAAAAACGATCAAAATAGGTCAGGACTTTAAGAAAGAATTCGTATTTTTCACAGGGTGGCTGTATCGAATCTGTGGTGACGTCATGACATCAAGAAAAGGCTTTAAGAAATAATTCGTATTTTTCACAGGGTGGCTATATCGAACCTGTGGTGACGTCATGACATCAAGAAAAGGCTTTAAGAAATAATTCTTATTTTTCACAGGGTGGCTGTATCGAACCTGTGGTGACGTCATGACATCAAGAAAAGGCTTTAAGAAATAATTCGTATTTTTCACAGGGTGGCTGTATCGAACCTGTGGTGACGTCATGACATCAAGAAAAGGCTTAAATTGTCTGTGGTTAGAAGACACACGACAACGAGAATCCACATATAGAAGCCTGCCGTGTGACAAGGCCCAGTGGCGAAACCACCGGACTCCCGGCACTATAAATATATTTCCATTATAGTTATTCAATTAATAGAAATTGAAAAATGTCACAGTGTGCTCATAGGGCCTTTAGGTCTCTCATATATGTTGACTTTAATTGTATAGTTTCCATCAAGATCCTATCTTTTCGGAGTGAACTTAATTCTCTATCTCTAAAACTAAAAAAACATTCAAACTCTTATAGCTGTTAACATAAGATTATAACATTGTTAAGGTTATTAAATTTTGTAGATTTAGAATCAGCATGAATAACAGATTTTTTGCTGCATATGCTGTAATCGACACTTTTTAAATTTTCGGTTTCCTTTGACATGGCCTACTCGTTACTTATTGTGTAGTACTAGGAGCTATTTGACCTAAAGCTTTCTTAAATCTGAAGGAAGGCTACTACACCCTCTTTTGACTCCTGTTTTTCATATTTATGCTCAGTATTTGTAAAACAATGCTTCAACATAGGTATTCGTTCTTTTAGAAAAAGTACCTGTCGAATGTTTACTAGGAGGATGAGGGTTGAAAAAAAATTACAGGGTTATCATTTCCACGGTTTTAGAGGCAGATTTATCGAACAGATCTGTTGTATAGGGACGCCAGTAGAAGGGTATTGGCGCTCCCTGGGAAACAAAAAGACAATAAACATTGTACATAAAATGGAAATAGAAAATGCTATCATTTAATTTCTGACTCGGGGGGTAGTTCTCCCACGATTGTTTCCATGTTGTTACGCTTCTGGGTGTTTTTTTTCTTATGTATAATATATATATATATATATATATATATATATATATATATATATATATATATATATATATATATATATATATATATATATATATATATATATATATATATATATATGTGTGTGTGTGTGTGTAAACATATGTGTATATATTGGAATTTTCATAGCGGAATTTCCTTTTGATGGTTCCATTTTTATTGCACAAGAATTCTTGTATAGCTTGAATAGTTTGGCTTATATTGGTTGTACACGCACACTCACACGCACCAACTAGATTTTGTATATAGATATCTCACGGCAGGAAAGTATTGAATTATTATTTTTCAGATAGCCAGCTCGTTGAACTTATTTTCGTTTTAATGGAACCCCTTTATTATCGTTATTATTATGGTTTTAGAACAATGTTATTCCTGGTTTTGCGAAAGCAATTGTGAACCACAGAGTTCACCCAGCTCAGACGCTAGAAGATGTTATAGCTCATGACAAGAAAGCAATTGGGGATGAACGGGTTGAAATTCGAGTTAGAAAATATATTCCGCCCATGCCTATTTCACCATATGGAGAAGAAGAAGAAATTTATAGACTTATTGGCGATACAGCACTTCAAATATGTCCAGATTGTGCAGTAGCCCCGGGTAAGACAGTTATTCGGAATTTTGTTAACAATAAACTTAACAAGGGCTTGGAACAAACATATATTTATTTATGTGTTTGGTTCAATACGAAACCCACACAAGCTAAGATTCACAAAGTAATAAACAAAAGAAAAAAAGACGTTGACAAACAAATTTTTGAATCAGCATTTAAAATCAAAATCGCACAAGAAAAAAAAAAAAAAAAAAACAATATCGCTTTGCCCCTTACTCAGGAACATACAACTAGTAAACGAATAAAAGTTAGAAGAATTGCTGTTGCAAACTATTTGTCGCCATCTACGTAAATTGAAGTCATTATTTTCCAAAACAAATAAATGCTCATGTACCTAGAACAATGAACATTTAATCTGATCGTTTAAATGGGTTAATCTGAAACTTGAATATACATCTAAATATTGAAAAAAGAACAGGAATCAAATTTTACCTTCTACATAAATTAAGATAATTATTTTTTTAATAACAAATAAATACGCAAAGTACCTAGGCCAGTGAAAATTAAATTTAATTATTTGAATGGGTTAAGCTGAAACCTACATATATTTTAAAATATTAAAAAACAGGAATCAAATTTCACCATCTACATAAATTAAGATAATTATTTTGTTAATAACAAATAAATACTCAAAGTACCTAGCCCAGTGGAAATTAGACTTGATGATTTGAATGAGTTAAGCTGAAACGTAAATATATTTTAAATATTAAAAAAAAAACAGGAATCAAATTTCACCATCTACATAAATTAAGATAATTATTTTGTTAATAAAAAGTAAATACTCAAAGTACCTAGGCCAGTGAAAATTAAACCTGATTATTTGAATGGATCAAGCTGAAACGTACATATATTTTTAAATATTAAAAAAAAAGGAATCAGGTTTCATCATCTACATAATTATCAACATCTACCTTTACATCAATATCACCATCCATATAAATTTTGATACTTATTTTGAAAAACGAATAAATGTTTAAAGTACCTAGGACAGTGAAAAGTAAATCCGATTGTTTGAAACGGTTAAGTTGAAACGTACGTATATATTAAAATATGGAGAAAAACCAGGTATAAAATTTCACCATCTACATAAATATCACCATCTAGATCTCCATTAATATCACCATCTACATTAATTGAGATAATTCTTTTCTAAAAAAAATAAATGTTAATAGTACCTAGGACAGTGAGTATTAAATCTAAGTTGAAGTGTATACATATCTTAAAATATTAAGAAAAATCGGGAACTCACTTTTTAGTGAAAAGTCCTACTTATTCAGTTTGTGATAGTAGCAGAGGCCAAATTAAAAAACTTAAATGTTTGTTAAAAATCAATAGAACATAAGTTATAAATACTTGATACTACACAACTTAAGGCTAACACCTTTGAAGGACCAGTTACCTTTTGGAATCAATAGATCGTTAATTTTTGAATTTCTATGGACGAAAAGCGTTTTCAAATTTAATGGATTTGTTTTGCTTCTTCATTTTCATGATTCATCGTGAGAGCACGAACGATTATGTAATACTGACCGAAATGTTCCACCACTTTGTCAGTTTTGGGTCTTCAGTGCTCAGGATATAAATATTAAACAGTAGCGAAAATTCCTATACTCTCCATCAAAGATTTTTGGGGCACGTCAGTTGCTCGCCTTTCTTCGTGACTCCACCTTCGCGCCCGCGCAATGACAATTTTTTAGTGCAATAAGATGGGATTGTGGTACACCTATTGCTCTGACGTATTAGTAGCTTCCCTTTCCGCGCGCTGTAATCTGCCCCATTTCTGAACCAAATTTTCGCTACTCTTTAATATTCATACTGTTTTAATCCCCGAGTGGGTTCCAAGTCGGGGCAGTACTAAAATTTACAAATTCTCAAACTGTGGATAGCAGATTGTGGGGCTTAGGAAAATCAATAAGTTAATTTAGATGACATGATAGTATCTGTTGTCGTATACACAGACCACCTATAAAATTACTTGCTGCTCAGAAGATCAATCCTCGAAGATGGTCAGTACAGTAGTTTAGATGGTATGATAGTTATTTTATGTTTATATGGCGGAAAAATATATTTATTCGTTGACAAGCTACCTCCACTCCTCCCTGCAAGTTTTAAAACATAAAGTCATATGGGGGAGCGGTGCAATTTTTGAGGACACAACTCATTATTTTGTCGTTTACCTCTAACTATTTAAATTATGAGGCTCCATAATTGGCACAGGTAACAAATAAAAATGCCAATTTACAAAAAAATAATATCTAAACCTTGAGATCCCTCAAGACTTAAATGTATGGAAGAAAAGTGGATTGTTACCTGATTAGATCCTATTTAACAGCTGACAATTCAACAACTACTTACACAGGGAGGTACAATCGTAAGAGTCTGTCTAAATTAAATGTCTTCAGGAAAACTGGTTGACAGATAGCAGTCTATATTAGCCTAAAATTAAACCACATTAAACTTGAAAAAGCTTCACAGATTTGAAAATATGCGTTTTGTTGTTATACGTTCTTATGATTTGGACAATTCTTTTTTTTTGGGGGGGGGGGTCAAACTCTGAGCCTCTTCCCCAGAATACACGGCCTTGTCTGTCTCCCAATTTTCTGTCATTCCAGGCTTCAACTAATAGGAAACTCTCTTCATCCAACCATTTCTGAGAGTTTTTAGAAGATTCTTTATCTTTCCTGATATCTTTCACGTTAAACTATATAAAGAGCCATATTCCAAAGAAATAAAGTTCTATGATGATTTAAGCTCAAAATGACCAGAAATTACAAGTAAAGAATAAATAAAACCCAAAACGAACAGAAAATAAAATAAATGACCATATCAAATATAAAGTTAATGGATACTGACGCAAATGAATAAATAAATCTTAAAACGAGTAAAAATTGAACTAATACTCCGGTCATTTTCGTTTCATTGAAAACTATCTGTATTTTGAGTAGTGTGATATTGTTTTTCAAAAGAAGGACAATGGACAAAAATATCAGCATGTTCTAGTGATATGAAAGTAAGTGAAGGACTAACATTCAATCTTTCCTTACGTTACTCTCTCACCTCATTCGGGGCAACCTAATTTTTGTTTGGAGCTAGACGGTTGGCCGACAAAGACAATTTTTGGTAATCTGCCATCCTTCATCTATAGAACGTTTTCTAGCCATCTCATCCTTTCTCGCATTATAGCCCTAGAAAGCGGCATTGAACTATATTTTTCGCACAGCTTACTCTTTGGGGTTTGATCAGTCAGTTGGGTACCCAAAACAATCCGCAGGCGATTTCTATGGAAAATATCTAGCAAATCCTCCTCCGTTTTTTGCAGTACTCTTGCTTCTAAGTTATACTTGTGTACTGACATCACTGTAGCTTGCAATATTATAATCTTCGTTCCCAGACTTATCCTCCCATTATTCCAAACTTTTTTTAACTTTGAAATAACACCCTGAGTCTTGACTATTCCACTTTTAACATCGTCACTGTTCCCGCCGTCTTAACTAATAATGGTGCCTAGATGAGTGAAGCTGCCCACTTGATCGATCTTCTCATTACCCAACATCACCTTTGGATCTGCTCTTAATTCTAGTCTTAGCGACTTATTCTTCTTGACATTAATTTTTCAGACCCATTCTTGCACCCTGATTTTGCAAAACCTTTAAGAGTTCATTCATTTGGCTAACATTTATATATAAGATGCTTAAATCATCAGCATAATATAAGTCTAAGACAGTTTTACTTTCCCATTTTAATCCGTGTTCTCCCATTGCCTTTGCTCTGCTCCTTAGAACAAATTCCATCAAAATGAACAATATAAATGGGGATAGAAAGTAACCCTGATGAACTCCTCAGTGGATACGAAACCAGTTTCTAATGTCATTTCCTGCTTTATTAGCAGCAGTGTTATTTCCGTAACAATCACTTTAATATATTTATTTGGTATGCCATAAAAGGACAGGACTTTGCTAAAGCTCTTCTATCAGCTGAATTAAATGCTTGCTCATAATCCATTAAAAAGTAATATAAAGATACTATCTCACTATATTTTATTTTTACTTTTCAGTGTTAAAAGGAAATCTTTGTCACATTTGACTCATATAAAGGACACTAGAACTTTAGATTTCCAATCTAATGAGCCCCCTCCAAAGTTCATGCAAACCACCCCTTCAATATGAAGTGGCTTTGGAAAAAAAATAATTAGTAAGAATAAATTGAAGTCTTAGAGAGAGAGAGAGAGAGAGAGAGAGAGAGAGAGAGAGAGAGAGAGAGAGAGAGAGAGAGAGAGAGAGAGAGAGAGAGATCGGTATATTGAAAAACCATCGTAGCATAGCTAAATTCAGTTTTTTCACAAAAATCATACATTTAAACAAAAATCACACACTACGACTCAGCATTAAAAATTGATGTGAAGAAAGGCACAAATGAGTTAGCGTAACGATTAGTTCGTACTTTAGGGGTACAAGTTTATTTTGTAACCGAGTTCGGCTATTGGGAGGGGCTGGTTCGGGTAGTATTGATCGGTGGCTCTTATTGGCTAGGATGGATTTCCCAAATTGCTGAATAAGGTGTTCAAGCCGGACTTTAAGTGGAGATAAATTTAATTTAGCAAGGGCTTGATCATAGGGTTTGTCACGGTTTCGGAGTATAATCCTTGTTGCTCTTTTCTGGACGCAATCTATGTCGCGTAATAGGTACGCTGTGCGGATAGCAGATGGACCCCACACCGGGCACGCGTACTTGAGCAACGGGCGAACATAACACATGTAGGCATGGAGAAGACTTTCAGTATCACACCCAAAACGCCTCATTTTGGTAAGTGTCTGAAGGCTTGCGTTAGCCTTGTGGACGGTTAAATTAATATGGGCACTGAAACTACAGTCACTAGTAAAAGTTACTCCTAAGATTTTTATTTCGTTCATAATCGGGAAAGGGACTAGAGGCATATCTATATTCTGCTTCAGAGGGTTGAAACGAATTATCTTCGACTTGGCTACGTTAATGGTAACGTACCATTAACGAAACTACGTTAACTTGAGCATTCGGTCTTTAGCTGATCAAATAACTCGTCTGAAAACTGCTTTGTTATGATAGTGTTTTCGACCAGGTAAGCGAGCACTATGGACAGATCATCTACAAACTTGTAACGGTCATCGTGATGATTAAGTAGGGAATTAATTACAGCCAGGAAAACTATTCCAGCTAATTTCGTGCCTTGTTGGGGCCCCGCAAGAAGTATCTGACCATGATGAATCCGAATCGTTTTCGTCGAGTGCAAAGAATTTTTGTTTTCGGCCAGTTAAGAAGCCAAGTACAAGGCAAAGGGTGCGTCGTTTGGTCCCCATTTCCTGGAGATTCACGCCTGCAGTCAGGTGGCGGATTAGGTCAAAGGCCTTTCGGAAATCCACTGCGCAAATGTCGGCGAAATAGCTACCTTTTTTTAAGCCATTGGAGGACACAGTCAAACATCCGTACTAGGTAGATTGTAGTACTACACTTGGGGAGTCCACCGTACTGGAATTTATCAATGCGCCCATGAATTTGTTTCAGAAGAAACTTGAGTATAAAAGCCTCAGTTACTTTTGCCAAACAAGGTGTAAGTGAGATCGGGCGGAGATCGTCGCATGCACTAGGGGCACGCTTTTTCGGAATAATTCTAATATAGACCCTTTTCCACTGTGACGGGAAATAGCCAGAAGCAAAACACTCGTTAATGATACTGGACAGTGGTAATGCTATGAAGGCTGCATATTCACGTAGCAGTTTGGCAGGTAATTCACCTGGGTATGAAGATGTATTCGGTTTGATCTTCCGTAATTCCGTGTAAATGTCAAACTCACTGACTATTATGTTGTTCTCAGGCTCGCATTTTTCAAGTATGGTGGACTTTTCATGAGCCGTAATAGTTGGATAGGTAGTGCAGATCTTGGTGAAGAATTCACTAATTTCTTCTGCACTGATTATGGACCCACCATCATTGCTGATCTTTACACTTCTGTCAAAAGCTTGGCCGGCCACTTTTTTCACAGCGTTGTGCCACTTTTTGGGGTCTGAAGCAAGTAATTGGGAGGGCATGGTTTCACGACCATAGCGAGCTTTGGCTTTCTTTATCAAAGAGACTATTTGATTTCGCAATGGCTCTTTACCTCCCAGAAAATTGAACAAACCATCTTCACTTCTCATTTTTTGGTATGCTGGCCCATTTATTGGCTTCTTTTTGTGTCGTACCCAAAGATCAGGAAACTGGAACGGCAGTTCCAGTTTCCTATTATTCAGTTTACTATTCTTAGCATTCTATACCAGCATCCTCTACCATTCTATCCAGGCTACTGGCTTTCCGTCCCAGTTTTCCACACACAAAAACAAATTTAGATGTGGCTTACCGCTTTTTTTTTAATTAGAAACCAACTTTACTTCTTACATTTAGCAATAATCTAACTATTCCAGTACTTACAGATAAATTATGTTGATCCATGTATTTATTTTTGAAAAGTCAAACTTTAGAAGCCTTAGTTAATGATATTAGCAATAATCAAAGTGATACTCCCCATAAAGGGAGATCCACCTTTTTTTGGGTATCTGAATTATCAAGCCGCTACCCCGACTTCAAACTCCGATGCTGTCCCAGAAGTTTCAGTGATTCGGGTTATTTTGCTAAAGAAAACGGCATCTATTCTATTCTTCACTCCCCTACGGCATGGTAACTAGAAATCTACTATCTCGACTTTAGACTCGTTGGGGTTCCGGAATTAGTAAATTGCTACCTCGAAACTGCTGACTGGCACCGGAGGCCCAATTTTAGCGAGAACCCAAGTTTGACATCAAAGCAATAGTCATCAAAATAAGTCATCAAGAATTTTTAATTTCTGAAAAGTGGGCCAAACATCTTGGTCTGTGACTATGGTTTGATCTGGATGTCATGTTTGTATATCCATTTGTAATAATTGCTGACAAATCTTCATATTATCTATAGCTCATATAAAACCTAGAAACATATGGCCTGAATTTACCTCTCCATCGGTCTGTTCAGATAACCAAATAATCTTATTTCTTTTTTTCATAAAAATGCAAACAGGTATTGTTCAAACTACAGAAAAGGAGGAAATCTTCATTCGTCAGAAATACGATAATAAAAAGCATTTTTGAAAATCCAGGAGTCAAGGGTTAATGCCACAAAGCCCCCTCCCTCCCCCCTGCCAGTTGGTTCTCCTTGGCTGAATCCAAAAAAAAAGTAATCAAAGATATGACAAGGTCTATATCCAAATATCAACAATACTACGTTAGATGTTGCCGTGTAAATATGTTTCTATTACAGCTGGCAAATATTGTAATTTTTTAGGTATTTCACCTGCAAACACAGATTTGAAACACTATGTGAAGCTGACGAAGAAACTATACAGATTAGTCCCGCATTTGTTGATCCGATAACTTTGCCTGGTTTACATGGTGACGACGAGAGACTAGGTGTTCGTGATTACAAGAAAGTGATTGATTTTTACTTAAAGTTTATTTTAAACGCTGATGATTATCATTTATTTTTGAAAAAGAAAGATGAGTTGTAGATTGTATACTAATAAAAAAAAAATTCTATTTTTCATGTGTTTCATTTAGGGTAAATACTCGTATTCAGTCGGAACTAAATTTGGGCGTGGGGCAACCATTTTGCGTAATAGCTACTATGATTTATTGGTGGCAGAGATAAGCGGCAGTGGCACTTGTAAGGCTAGTAAGTAGAAAAGGTGGTATTTTAACAGCATTAGTAACGACCTGAAGTGAAATATGAACTGCACTTCTCTGTGGCCCTTTTGCCTATTGAACTTCGAACTTTTTCATTTTTTTTCGAAAGGGAGCACTGGAGAAATGACTGCCAAAAAGCTTTTCATGTGAACAACTGAAGGTTCCAAGTATTACAGTCATAATTGTAGAAAAAAATCTAAATTACGCGTGACTACAATGGCAATGATTTACCCCGCTCGTAATTTGTTAAGTTGAGAAATGTTCAACTTCCAAGCGTAATTTTTATGCTTGACCAATCAAAGGGAAAATTAGGGCATAATTTTTTGAAACGAAGAGGTGGAGCCTTGGAACAGCTTATTTCTTTACTGTGAGATGAGTCTGGCAAAATATACATTTCAAAGTCTATTCTGCAGTACAAGTGTGACATGTGACGTTAAAATCAAGGAAAATCATGTGACTGACCGTAGGTTAACAAAACGCTTACACAAAAAAAGTGGTTCTTTTCCACTTTCTAGGGTTTATAATTCGTGAGGACAGAAGCTTGCAGTAAATGATATGGTGCTTTAATGGTAGATAGCATTGCAGTTTCAGTCGCTATGAACAGAGTGCCATTAGTATCTTTCCAATTATAACTATAGAACTACTTAGATTTTGAAGGAGAAGATGCACTAATCATTGGGCATAGCAAGGAACACTTTAGAATTGGATGATCATCGTCAATTTTTTTCTTTATCAACGTCAACAACAAAACTGATCAAGAAAGCACTAAATGAAATCACGTGATCCAGGTTAGATTTGGGTCAACCTTCATTGTGAATATACGTGAGGGCCCGGTTTTTCACTGCGATATGATAGCCATTGGGAAGCGATTCTAACAATGTAACTGATTTGTCTAAATGCTAATACAAATCACAGTTCGAGTCATCGACAAGAATCCAACTCAGATTCTTGGAGACTAGACTTTCGAGAATGACTTAATACTGGAGCAGCACTTGGCAAATGCAGATAGAGAAGCAATATTGTGGTGATCAAAGGGAAGATAAACGTTCACAAGGTAATATTATTGTTTTGTATAGTCAGGATGTTAATATCAGAGTGAATCAGACAAGGCTAGTTGCACCGTCGAAAAAATCTGCCAAACCACCTGAAGGGCAGTCTTTCATTTTTCTTGCCTCATGGGTGAATAAATAGTGGGAGGGAGATCTCTTGAGATAGAAAATATTGGGCTTAGTAAGTAGATGCTCTTCCAGAAAAAATAGTGTCACTAGCTAGTAATTCATTTAGCAAGAGATATTTGTCCTTCGTACCATTCATGTTCAGACATGAAAAGTTAGCGTAAGTCATTTTGTAACTTTAGATATGGCTTTCTTATACACATAACATCTCAAACTAAATGACACATTATCTTCCGCAGTTAGCACACTTAGACAAAGTATTGCAAGGCCTATCTTTTGTATTGTTATTGGAGCCTGCATTTTGTTGTAGAGGGGCCAAACGGGCAATCGTTTACCATGTGTCTGGTGCTTTGGCATCGTAAACAGAACCTGGGTATTTCTTGTAACAGTGACTCGAAATAATTCGTATCTAAGAAAAAATCCATAGTTAAGAGCATTATCAAGGGCAGCTAATCCAAAAACTCAAGCCAAAAGGCACGTGAAGATACAATTTAAGCAGCCTTCCCAAATTGTAGGATTGCTGCTTAAAGATCGACAAAAGTAGTGCCACTAATGACATTTCTCACTATACCAAGCGATGTTCAATCTATGACTTAAGCACTAGTATTCGATAAGTTGGACATGGCTGATGCGGCAAGAAATATTACAGAACTTTTATCACGAGTGGCCACGAACCAGTGCTTTCTATTAGGGTTAGGTTTTACCGAGACAACACCCTCATGGCCAGCAAATGAATCGAGCTTATCCTTACATTAGAGCGGATCAGTGAGTCTAGGTCGTGGGTTTCTAACGACAACGGCAAATGATGGTTTGGCAGGGATGGGTCTAGTGGTATCAGGTTTGGTGGGCGGGTAAGAGCAGCTTTAGGAACGATAGAGCTATTAAGCAGTTTCAATTAATCTAGGCAAAGCTTATGATTGCATTGAGAGCTGCAAAGCTGATGCCAGAATAGCAGGAACTTCACATGGCGTTATAGTTACAAACGTTGGCATTTCGATACTCTCTGCGCAGCAGCGGGCAAGCACAGCCATAATATCATAAACATAATTGGCTTAGCATTTGATCCCTAGCGCCAAGGTATAGCTGCAGCAGAAAAGAAATTTTTAGTTTTTTCACTTCATTAATAGCTTTGGATTCAAAAAACTCTATTTCATGTTTCAGAATTGTGGTGCTATCCTGTCCCCTATCAGCACTATCAGCACTAACATTGCCCACTATCAGCACTATCAACATGTGCTGAATGAAGTTCAAAACAGGGCAGTAATAAAAGCCATCCCGATTTTCCTCAGACGAAATTTTGCGTAGATAGGAGTCAGAATTGTACGAACTATGGTTGAAGCCAGTTTAAATGCAATATATGTTAGTTCAAAATGTAATTAAATACCTGAATCTAGGTCAGTAGATCGTAATACTTTTAATCCGTATCAAGTTTTGTTTTGAAAGAAAAGAATGGTACTTAATTAATACAAGTTACTAAATTAATTGAGGTTTGAACGGAATTTCAAGTTCAATTTAATCCAAAAAAAAGGTGTTACCACGCTGATGGCTAAATGAAGACTAAGAAACTGCTTAGTTTTCTATCAGATTTTTTTTTGTAAATTCATATTCAAAATATTTCTGGCGTACCATGTCACCGTGCAATTGAAACTAATATGTAGACAACTAGCGAGTGGATAGCCTGCTTTACAAAGCCGTATTCAGGGGTGGGGTTAACAGGTTTAAATAGAGACGAAGGCCACACTGCTTTCTATCATAGATACAAACAACAACTGGAAAAACAGGGAATTGTTTTCTCAAGACAATGGAACCTTAACCCTAATAATATTTTGAGCCTATATCCAAAGGCCGTCTTCAGCAAAAGAGAAGAAAATATAAAATAAACTCACATAAAAATACAACCATAAAAATAATAATAACCAGTCCTAATTTTACTTCCCTGAAGTAGGAATGATTTGACTGTTCTTTTTCGTTTATTTTATCTTTAATGGTTGTATTTTAATGTTAATTTGCTTTATATTTTCATTTGTTATGCTGAGGACTGCCCTTTGATATAGGGTTGAAATATTCATTTAGGGCTAAGGTTTCAGTCTCCTAAGAAAAAACTCCCTGTTGTTTCTACTTGTAGTTTGTATTTATGGTTAATAGGATTGAGACCCCCCCCCCCCCCAAAAAAAAAAAATATGGTTAAAATATAATAAAATGCACACGTAAAATACAATAGTGCCTCAACTATGAAGTTTTAAAATGCAGTTCAATCCTTCAATTAGTGCATAAAAGTGGTTTTTACTATAAAAATAAATAGAGGCAAAACAAGTATTGCAACTTTGCATACAATGTCTCAATGTCTTTCTGAGCTTGTGAATTGGTTCATTTGCCTGGCAATCCAAACAGGCGGGCCCCCCTATTGAGCATTAGATGCTTATTGATGTACAAAGTCAGGTAACTTATTGGTCAATCAATATATAATGAATTTTTTGCTAGATCAACTACCTCTGCTTATGAATCGGGTTACTTGCCTGCCTGACACTCTAGGTAGCTGTGGCCCCACTTTTAGGTTTTGGACGCTTGTTTGCCTGTCATTCCAGGCAAAGGAAAGGGGCTATTTTTGAAAAATGAAACTTTCAGGGATGTGTCTAAATTTTTGTTAGATCAACTATCTGAGCTTATGAATCGGGTCACTTGCCTGCCTGACACTTCAGGTAGCTGTGGCCCCACTCTTAGGTTTTGGACGCTTGTTTGCCTGTTCTTCCAGGCAAATTATCGGTTCTTTGTCAACTCTAAATTCTTGGTCAACCTGCGTTAGACTCTAGGCGATCGGGCCTTTCCACAGCCTAATACGCAAGTATTTGTCCAATAAGAGTCATAGTTATTCCCGTCGTTTTCCCGCGCCATCTAACCAATTGCGGAGAACATTATATGTATTACCATTGGCCTGCGAGTCCATCTGACTTGTTGGTCATGTGTGAATCCTATGACACGGTATTTCACCTTTAGACTACAAGTAGCCAAGCCCATTAGGCTTAGGACGCTTTTTCACCTGTCATTTCAAGTAAATTCAGCCCCTCATTTTGACTATACATCTAGTGGACATTTTCTGTCACGCGTCAACCCAAAATCAATCTAATCTTTCATCCCTTAGTTCTAAGACTATCTACCTTAGTTCTGCCCTAGGAAAGACGCATGGACGGATAAATGATGGACTTATCTTTCAACAAGTGAAATGAAATCATTTTATACAATCCTAAAAAGGGCTTATGCCATATTCTGCCGCTCACCCACTCGGACTATCTATCTCAGCCTTTCTACAATTAAACCATGTCTGAATGCCCGCAACTACTCGATGTTAATTAAACATCAACGGACAATAAAGAAGAGTTTTACTCAAAAAGATGATCATTTTTTTAGGAGCCCTACTGGTTTTTTCTTCCACGATAGAAGACTATACTTTCTTTTCGAGTCATTTAAAAAAAAAAAATCAAGAAAGCAATGAATGCCTTTCTAGTTATCTTTATTTTTTACGCCTGCACACGTCGACACGACAATTCAAGGAAATATTTAATTTGGAGCCTTATAATATAGACGTGTTGATATTGGAGAAATTATATTAATGAAATAGGCAAATGAAAAATAAATAAAGATGAGTTGTTCTAAATATGAAAGTCCCAAATGCTAATGCTTTACAATCCTAACAAACGAATATTGTCTTTTGTGTTCAAGCTCATATGGTGGCTTTGCACTCTTGTAGTCATGAAAATGTAGCCGTCTTTCTAATGTTTTCAGATCAAGAAGATTAAGTCCCTAAGAAAAGGAATATGTTAAGGTAAAGAGGTGATGTTGGGTAACGAGAAGATCGGTCAAGTGGACAGCTAGTATCAATAAAGACGATGGGTGCAGTAAATATATTAAAAGTAGAAAAGCAAAGGTCTTGGGGGTTTTTTCAAAGTTCAAAAAGTTGGGAAGAATAAGATGATGAGTCTATGAGTGATGGTTAGAATATTGAAAGCTACAGTGCACAAGTATAATTATAAGGCATAGGTGCTGCGAAAAATATAGACGCACTTGTTAGGTGTTTCCCAAAGAAATATACCTAAGGATTGTTTTAGGTGCCCGACTGACTGATTGTATTTCAAACAGTAAGCTGTACAAAAAATGAGGTTCAGTCTTATATTCTATGACTACACTGCTAAAAAGGATGAGAGAGAGAGAGAGAGAGAGAGAGAGAGAGAAGAGGAGAGAGAGAGAGAGAGAGAGAGAGAGAGAGAGAGAGAGAGAGAGAGAGAGAGAGAGAGAGAGAGAGAGAGAGAGAGAGAGAGAGAGAGAGAGAGAGAGATCGGTATATTTAAAAACTATCGTAGCATAGCTAAATTCAGTTTTTTTGCAAAAATCATACATTTAAACAAAAATCACACACTACAAGTCAGCATTAACAACTGATGTGAAGAAAGGCACAAATGAGTTGGCGTATCGATTGGTTCGTACTTTAGGGGGTACAAGTTTATTTTGTAACCGAGTTCGGCTATTGGGAGGGGCTGGTTTGGGTAGTAGTGATCGGTGGCTCTTATTGGCTAGGACAAATTTTCCAAATTGGTGAATAAGGTGTTCAAGCCGGACTTTAAGTGGTGATAAATTTAATTTAGCGAGGGCTTGATCATAGGGTATGCCACAGTTTCGGAGTATAATCCTTGTTGCTCTTTTCTGGACGCACTCTATGTCGCGTAATAGGTACGCTGTGCGGATAGCAGATGGACCCCACACCGGGCACGCGTACTCGAGCAACGGGCGAACATAACACATGTAGGCATGGAGAAGACTTTCAGTATCACACCCAAAACGCCTCATTTTGGTATGTGTCTGAAGGCTTGCATTAGCCTTGTGGACGGTTAAATTAAAACGAGCAGCAATGAAAATACAGTCACTAGTGAAAGTTACTCCTAAGATTTTTATTTCGTTCACAATCGGGAAAGGGACTAGAGGCATATCTATATTCCGCTTCAGAGGGTTGAAACGAATTATATGCGACTTGGCTACATTCGGATACTACATTGGATACTAGGGTACATTCGAAGGACTATTAAAGCTTAAAACGAACAGAAGTTTCTCAGTACGTGAGGGGGGACATCCCTTTTCTCACTACTCACTCTATACGCTACAGTTTGGCTTTTTGCAACAGTTGTTTAAAAAGACCGAGCAAATACAAGAGCTGTTAAATTTGAATTAGAAGTAATTTTTAAAGAGCTTTAAGATTTTAGCGTAAACATCAAATTCTCCATGAAAATCTCACTCTCACTACAAAATTCTCCTGGTTGATCCCTCCCCCATGAAATATTGTGTGGTTTCCAACTCTTCCCCAGAGACTGAAGGGGCGTTTAATCTTCGAAAGCACAGCTATAGGACCATTTAAACTACGTTGAATCAAATGACTTTCTTAAAATTCTTATCAGATGTCTTTCGGAAAAAGGGAGTATGGGAAGAGGCTAGTTACCCTCCATTCTTTTTGGTCAGTTATAAAAGGTACTAGAGTTTTTGCTTTTGAGTTGAATGGGTCCTGTTTTGATTTTCAAGGATTATTGGTTTTATACGATTACCTCCGGATAAATAAATTAAAAACAACAATAAAACTGCATCCGATATCTTTCTTAAAGATAATCCCGCATTTATGTAGATAAGAGCTTAAAACCTCTACAATAGACTTCTATGATATGCTGATTCTGAAGGTAGGGTTTTCAGTAAGATTCTTTGACTTTTAGGGGTGTTCTACCTTTTTTCGAAATTATGGCAAATTTTCTCGGGATGCAACCTTTTGATGAGGAACATCAAAATCGAAAATTTTTACATATTTGGAATTTGCATAAAGCCAATTCTTTTGATGTGTATATTGTCATCAATATCTTGTTTTTTTTCTTAAGTTTCGGTTACTATTAGGGTGACTCGCTGTATACTTGCAGTTCGTTAGCAGTGTTTGATTGCCATAAAAGCAAGCAATGAATTTCAAATTGATAGCACGCGTCAACTTGATATTTGTGGCACTGGTATGTGATAGATTTGGTTAAAGTAAAATCAAATATCGAAAATATTTAAGGCTAGGCCTATATTTTTTCTGGTAAAATTTTAATCTTGGCCATCTTGCTTGAA